>NC_061822.1:19069797-19072297 GCF_019202785.1 Penaeus chinensis
GCATTGGCCGAGTGGTTAGAGCATCGAACTCAAAGACTATCGTGACAATTTGCGTTCTAGGGTTCAAGTCACCGGCCGGGGCGTTGTTCCCCTGGTCAAGAAACTTCCCCTCGAGTGCCTCCAGTGGAATGTCCCTTGCCATTCCCAAGCCCGGATGAATGGGGAGTGTTGCTGGTAAGAAAGGCACCCGGCTGTAAAAACAAGCCAAGACTGTGTGTGTGTGTGTGTGTGTGTGTGTGTGTGTGTGTCTTGGCGACCCCTGAGCTGAGAAAGACGTAAAAACAAGAAGAACTATAAATACATATAAAGTTTTATGTATGTATATATAGCCGACACACTCACACATGTGTGTGTAAATATACATATACTGTATATAAACATACATATATATATATGTATGTGTGTATATATGTATATGTGTGTGTTTGTGTATGTACATATGTATGTTTGTGTGTATATATGTATATAGATACACACATATATATATATATATATGTGTATATATATGTGTGTATATATATATATATATACACACAAAGAAGGCTGCACTGAGGAATGTTTGCAGCAACATCCAGTGGAGATTCAGGAATCCTGGCTGAGCAACAAAGCCAATGAGATCCAGGGCTTTGCAGACAGGATGGACATGAAAAAGTTTTACGATGGCCTAAAAGAAGTATACCGCCCCACCACCTCGGGCTCTACCCCACTCCTCAGTGCAGATGGGCAAACGCTGATCACAGACAAGGAGAAAATCCTTGAGAGATGGGTAGAACTTTTTGACAGTGTGTTGAATCACCCATCCACCATCCACGATGATGCCATTGACCGGCTGCCTCAGGTTCCAATCGATGAGACGCTGGATGCCATTCCTACTTTGGAGGAGACTCTGCAAGCAATACGCCAACTGTCCAGTGGCAAAGCTTCTGCATCTGACGCCATTCTAGTTGAAGTCTACAAAGAAGGCTGTATGGCTTTAGTGGAGAAACTCCATCATCTCTTCCAGATTATATAGCAGCATGAGTCAGTTCCACAGGACTTCAAAGATGCTTCTATCATGCATTTTTACAAATGCAAAGGAATTAGTCAGGTCTGCGACAACCACCATGGAATCTCCTTACCCGCCATAGCAGGCAAAATCCTTGCCAGAGTTCTGCTCAATCGTCTCATTGCACACCTGGAGCAAGGCCTTCTCCCTGAAGGCCAGTGCGACCACAGGACAATCGACGTAGAAATGTCAGGAACAGAACACTGACCTGTACTCCTCATACATCGATCTGACTAAGGCCTTCGACACTGTTAGTAGAGAGGGTCTTTGGAGAATCATGGCAAAGTACAGGTGCCCTAGGAAGTTCATCACCATTACACGTCAACTTCATGATAGAAGAGTCCAAGACAACAGGCAGACTTCCAAACCCTTCCCAGTCTCAAACAGAGTGAATCAGGGCTGTGTGTTTACTCCCACCCTGTTCAGCCTGATGTTCTCAGCCATGCTGACAGATGTTTTCAAGGACTCGAAAGTAGGAATTGGCATCAAGTACAGAACTGATGGATCAGTCTTCAACCTCAGGAGGCTTCAAGCAAGAACCAAGGTTTCGATGGACACAATCAGTGACTTTCTGTTTGCTGATGACTGTGCCCTTGATGCTGCCTCAGAAGACACCAGAAGTGCAGCACAGTGTTGACAAGTTCTCTGACGCCTGTAACAACTTCGGCCTGACAATCAGTACTAAGAAAACAGAAGTGATGCACCAGCCAGCTCCAGGAAAGTTGTATGTTGGGCCAAACATCACCATCAACGGGCCTCGACTGAACCTGGTGGACAAGTTTTCCTACCTCGGCAGGCTTGCAAAAGCTAGCATTGCCTCCGGCAGACTGCGCAAGAACGCCTGGACCAGGAGAGGCATCACCACAGAGACCAAGATCAAGGTATACAGAGCCATGGTCCTAACCACACTTCTTTATGGCTGTGAAACATGGACAGTCTCCCAACGTCACGCACGCAAGGAAGCTGAACCACTTCCACACCACATGCCTCATAAAGATCCTTGGCATAAAATGGCATGACAAAATCACCGACACATAAGTGTTGACAAGTGCTGGCCTGCCTAGCATCCACACCATCCTGATGCAGTCACAGCTTCGATGGGCAGGCTATGTGGCCCGCATGCCAGACCACCGGCTTCCAGAGAAACTCTTGTTTGGCGAGCTGCAGCATGGAAAACGCTCTCAAGGAGGCCAGAAGAAGCACTTTAAAGACACTCTAAACACTGCTTTAAAGGCTTTCAGCATCAGTCCCACCACATGGGAGCAGACAGCTCAGGACAGAAGTGGCTGGCGAGCAACTGTTCACCGAGGTGCGGAATCCTGCGAAGCAAGCAGGACTCCCTCAGCTGAGTAGCGCAGGCAGGCGAGGAAAGACAAAGCCACCAGGCCCCCCAGTGCTGCCACCATTCCTTGTCCACACTGCCAGCGACTGTTCCGTGCCCTGATCGGCCTGACA
>NC_061822.1:19079797-19084797 GCF_019202785.1 Penaeus chinensis
AGTACGACTGCGGCCGCGCGTCCTTCGCGGGAGCAGCGCGGACTTTGATGGTGGGAAGTCGTGGCGCCGGGGAGGAGGCCGGCGCTGCTGACGCTGCGAGTGACAGGATGCCTGAGGAGCTGGGGATTCCCGTGGCCATTTCTGAATGATACAGCTGACTGTTTTCGCGATGCGGGAGATGCGCGCGGGCGACAGGGACTGGCTGGCAGGTGAAGAGGCAAGCATTCTTCACGAGAAGAATGTTCTGATATATTTTATATCAATTACATATTACCATGTCAATACCGACCAACAAATATTTTCGTATCAGATGATTTGTAAAATCAGATTTTACGAATCTGTTCCGTAATCCTGTATTAATTAATTCGCATTAATTATTGCCAAGTAAACCCAATACAATTTTGAATAAATATTCTGACCTTTAATCAGCCAGGAATGCAATTACGCCGCGATGTATCGCTGCGGCTCCGACATTAATTACTTATTAACACTTTTCGGCGAAAACCGCTGCCAAGATATAGTAGCCAGGCTTTGATTGCCTGTGGAGCAATCGCGCGCCTCGCCTCAGGAACAGGAAAGAAGTAAAGCAAAGCGCGGCTTCCGGGAAGAAGAAGGAAACGGCGTCGCATTAAAGAACTTATGTTGGATTCAATCCTTTTGCGAACGAGAGCCGAGAGCGCTCAAGGTTACCGCGCCATCAACAAAAATATAATTTAGTTTTGATCCTAGAGTCAGATAGCAGTAAAGATAATATTCATATACATAAAATGTGGTTTTCAAACTAATGGTATTGTACACACCCTTACACATTTCCGCAGAAGTAAGACATTTAATTTACTCTTGTTAACCTGAAAATGAAAATTTCGAGAAACCCGATGACATGATTCTTTTGCCGAGAGTAAATCCCATAAAAGTTCATCATTAGGCAGAATAAGTCAACATAATTCTGTCCGTTTGGGGTCGACAGTCAGCAGCCAACGAGCAGGCTCTTCGGGCCATCCGAAGAAGCCGGCGATGAAGGGAAGGATCAGGCTATCGAAAAACCATCAGCCGGCTGCCGCTCCTCCTGCGGCGACGTGGCTGCGGCCACGCTCGCCTCCGTCCCCGACTCCGGCGCCCTGCCCCTCATCCTGCTGACCTTTGCCTGACACACGACCTGCCATTATTACTGCTTTCGCCGAGGGGGAGGG
Organism: Penaeus chinensis; assembly: GCF_019202785.1. Classification (NCBI taxonomy): domain Eukaryota; kingdom Metazoa; phylum Arthropoda; class Malacostraca; order Decapoda; family Penaeidae; genus Penaeus; species Penaeus chinensis. The sequence goes on from NC_061822.1 coordinate 19,080,988, forward strand.
CTGGATCATCAGCGGCTTGTTTCCTGGATTGCCAGTAGGATTACGCAAACAGTTGCGCAAGGATTGTGATGAGAATTTACGAGTGGTTGGCCATGGCCCCGTGGACGGCGTAAGGAGATTTTGGTGGTGAACCTGATGCATGTATGGACCACGGACGAAGTTAATCCCGTGACCAACCTATTCCAGAAGTGACTTATTATTATTATTCCGTAACTGTCATCGTTCGTATTATTCTTCATGTTATAATAACCATTGTGATAATTATGCTAGCCATGAGTATGTTCATTAGTATTATCATTATTATTATTATTTATTAGTATGCTAATCATTATACAAAGTTTTTAAATTCATAAATCTCTTAATATTAATGCAAACATTATCCTGATCATCATTATTTTTGTTATTATCATTGTTATCATTAGTTAATTTTCGTTATGGTTGTTATTATTAGTATTGATATTATCTTTATTATTATTATTATCATTATTATTATTATCATCATCAATATTATCATTATTATTACTGTTTTTATTACTATTACTACTATTATTATCATAATAATAATAATTATTATTATTATTAATATTATTATCATAATTTTAGTTATCGTTATTTATATTATAGATATTATTATTATCATGCTAATACTAATATTTTAAATTATCATTATTACCATAATGATAATAATAATAATAATAGTTATTATTATTATTATCATCATTATTATTATCATTATTGCTATTATTATTATAATTACTATTATTATAATCATTGTTATTATCATTATTATTATTATTGAAGTGATGGTGTGGTAGCCTAGATGGTGTTAAGTACTTGCATGGCTTCTCACTTGCAGCTCCCACCGCTGGCTAGCCTAGTGCGAAAAAAGAGCAGCTATGTATAAGCCTCCCCTGCCATCGAGACCGCCGGGCTCCCCTCATGGGCATAACCTGAGCGAGGCTCAGCTTCGCATATCGGACTTATCGAGACTTCTGAAGTGCCTCCTCGAGGGCACCCATGGAAACTGGACACCTTGAGGTCTCAGGCTAAACTGTGGGGGATCTCGGAGCAACAGGAGGCCCCATAGGTATTGAATAAACTCCTGCCCCTCAAGCCCCTCAGGGTTAATGGGGGGCTTGGGGAAGGTATGCCTTGCCAGCCCTCCTCCCCCTAGATAACTCACCGGCAGTGTTTAAAATGAATGGCTGGGGGGAGGGGTGTTGTTCCTCCCAACTAGCAAGTGAAGCGGGCTGTGGGTCCTGTTGGGAGGACAACAACCGTGGCATTACGCTGCTCAGTATACCAGGCAAGGTTTCGCCTGTGTTCTTCTGAAACAAATCCTCGACCACCTATTAAAGAACCAGAAAACTAAGCAGTCTGGATTCACTCCTGGCAAGTTCACAATATACTGTATCTTAGTGCTATGGGTAATTGTGGAACGCCATTGTGAGGTCGGTCATAGGTTGCTTGTAGCCTACATTGACCCCAAGAAGGCATTTGACTTGGTGCACTAAGGATCGCTATGAGAGACCCTGACATGGATTATTGGCCTAATAGCAAGCCTATATACCGGTACTGAAAGTTCTGTAAAGTGTAGTGTCAAACTTCCTTGTTAATTCAGGGGTGAGGCAAGGCTGTGTCCTTGCACCAACACTTTTCAACACCTGCATGAACTGGATAATGGGCAGAACTACTATCTGAAATCAGTGTGGAGCAACACAGGGCAATATCAAGGTCTCAGACTTTGACTTTGCTGATGATGTTGCTATCCTATCTAAGTCCCTGTTGTCACTGGTGGCGGATCTTGGTGTACTTAGCAATGAGGCTAAGCCCTTGGGCCTAGTAGGTTTCCTGGACCAAGATTCAGGAATTTGGGGTCCTGTTAGGGGAACCCATTCAGTTGATCTATGTTTGCAGTGGAAGCTAAACTGGATGCTATCTAGTGTCTTGGAGTCTCGCCTTAATGCCTTTTGTAACGAGTCTTTACACCGGATCATGGGGTACAGTTGGCAAGACCATGTGTCCAACCAACCAACCATATGTCCAACACCGTGAGACTGGCATGGGACCTGTTGCTTGCATAATCTGGGATCGACAACTCAGGCTATAAGAGCACCTAGTTTGTTTTCCTGTGTCCCTCCCTAGTAGGTTACCTAACTGCGAGACAATCCTAGGTGGAGGAGGCCCGTGGGACGACCTTGGAAGTCATGGTTTGGGCATCTCGACGAGACCTGTCGCGAGTAGTTAAAGATGGGCCGAGGGCCTTCCTAGAGGGACCCTCGTGGCTGGATGCAAGTGAGGATGCAGCCATGTGTCCTCGTCGGCGTTAGCCACCTTGATGATGATGATGATTATTATTGTTATTATTAGTATTATTATTATTATTACTAGTATTATTAGTATTATTATCATTATTATCAATATTATTATTATCTTTACCATTATAATTTATTATTGTTATTTTCATTATTTTTAGTATCATCATTACTGTAATCATTATTACTATTATAATGATTATTTTTATTATCATTATCATCACTTTTATTTTTATTATTATTATTACTATTATCATTATTATTGGGTGTTGTTATTATTATTATTATCTTATAATAATTATTATTATCATTATTGTTAATTTGTTGTTGTTGTTATTATTATTATCATCATTAGTATTGTCAAAATTATTATGAACATTATGATCATCATTACCATTACTATTATTATTGCTACTCATACTAGTAATAATACTAATAATAATAATAGCAATTATTATTATTATTATTATTATTATTATCATTATTATTATTACTATTAATATTATTATCATTACTATTACTGTTATTATTATCATTATTATTATTAACATTATTTTTATTATCATTGTTATTATTATAATTGTTACTATTCTTATTTCTATCATCATCATTACAAGTATTGTTATTTTCATTATTAGTAATAGGAGTAGTAGTAGCAGTAGTATCATTATGATAATAATAATTATTATTATCATTATCATTATTGTCATTATCATTATTGTTATTATTAATAATATCATTATTTTCATTATTGTTATTATACTAATACTAATATTTTTAATCAACATAATTAATGTAATAACAGTATCAGTGGTAGTATTGTCATCATCATCATCACTGTAATTATTATCACTATTTTTATTATTATTATCATTTATTTCACTGTTTTTACTACTATATTCACTATAAGCTTCATCATCATTATTATCCTCATCATTATTATCATTAACATTATCATTATTATTATAATTATCATTATCAAGATCATTATCATTATCATTATTATTGTTGTTATCATTATTGACCTTGTTATTAAAATTTCATAATAATAATAATGATAATTGTTGTTGTTTGTTGTTGTTATTTATTATTATTATTATTATTATTATTATTATTATTATTACTATCATCATTATTATCATTATTTTCTTAATGAATACCATTATTATTACAACTATTATTATTGTTATGATTATTATTATTACTATTATCATCATTTTTGTTATTATTACTGTTATTGTTCGTTTTGTTGCCGCTTATTATTTTTGTTATTTTTATTATCATTATTATTATTATTATCATATTGTTATTATTACTATCATTATTTTTATCATTATTATTATTATTATTGTTATTATTACTATATTATTATTATTATTATTATCATTATTATTATTATTATTACTATTATTTTATCATCATTATTATTGTTATTGTTATCATCATTATTATTGTTATCAATTTTATCATCATTAGCATTATCTTTATCGTTATC
>NC_061822.1:19089797-19092297 GCF_019202785.1 Penaeus chinensis
TTCCGACCTCATGTTTACTATCCTTGCTGTTCTCGGGGCGCCGAGGATAATCCTCATGGCTTCCTTTTGTACTACCTCCAAGCTATTTATTTCTGATTCCTTACACTGCAACAAGTGCAGTGCATGGTAGTCTACAACTGATCTTATAAAAGCCAAGTAAAACAGTCTAACGAGCTTAACATTGATGCCATGTTCTCTTCCAACAAGAACTTTCAACGGTTTCAGTCTCTCCCAGAGTCTCTTTTTCAGGGAAAGGATCAGGTCTGCATCATTTATGTTCACCCCGAGATATTTATATTTATGACACAGGCCAAGCTCTTGGTCACCTATGCGAAAAGTGGGTAGGGGTATGATACATGGATTGAGAGACATTGTTTTCTCAGTGGAGATGACTAATCCACACTCATGAGCCCTAGTTGTGAGTTTTCGAGAATTATTTGCATCCTCTCTTGTGATGATGCTTTGACACATATGTCATCAGCATAGCATATAATGGATTCACCATCCCCAAGTGGAATATCTGCAACCAGCTTGTGCATGAGGACATTGAACAACATAGGGCTGAGAACTCTTCCCTGTGGCGTCCTAAGTTCAAAAGATTGTGTGGTGGAACTTCTTACTCCCCTGAACAAGACACTTGCAGATCTGTTCGAAAGATACATTCTAATCCAGCTCAATCCCCGGATGCCAAAGCTTACTAATTGTTCTAGGATAATTTATATGTTTGCAATGTCAAAAGCTGACTTATGGTCAAGAAAAACAGTGTGCTTCCCTGGATGTTGTGTGCTACGTCCCGATATGAATCCGTACAGTCTGTGAGATAATTTACCTTGCAACATGTACCTGAGTCTGTTCAAAATTATCCTTTCTAGAACTTTGCATACACATGAGGTTAGTGAGATTTGGCGGTATTTATCAGTGTTTGGTTTCGGTATAGGGATGATTAGACTGCGCGTCCAGAGGCCAGGCAGAATATCTTGTGACAAACTTAACCTGCACAGGTGCAAAAGGGGATTACCAGGTACCTGAGCTATAAGGCGGAGGACACTATAGGTAATTCCATCTTCACCTGGTGCAGACGCTTTTCCTTTGAACAGTGCATTGTTCAGCTCCCACTCAGTAATCTCAGCAAAGTCTGAAGGGTCTGTCTCAGAACATCCAATCTCAATGGCAAATTTATGTGCAATTTTAGACTGACTAAGGTGGTTCTAAATATTTGTGGGAAGTGAGCTCAATTTGGACGCTCCAGCCCATTGACTAAGGAGCATGTCTGCTTGTGCAAGAGGACTATGGAACTGCGGGGTGTTAGTTCTTTTGCCTGAGAGTCGATTATTTTTTTTTTTCCAGACCTCAGACTCTGAAATGAGTTTTTAAATCCCGTAGATTCTTGTTATCCTTAAGAAACTGAATAAGATTGTCAGGTGTATTGTCCTGCTTGTAGATATCACAAAGCTCCTGAACTCGCTTTTGTTCCCTTAATAGTGTAGGGTCACTGACCCACTTAGGTTGTTTTAGGCGTTGTGAATTGTTGCTCTTTAAGGTTTTCTTTGGACAGACCCAGGTGTTGTAGTAATCAGTGACCACTTTCATCATGTCCATGGAGAATTTATCAACACTCGTTACTGTGTAATCGTTATAGCAGTCATAAATACGTGATTTAAATTGGTGCTCAAGGTAAGGAGGAATAGTAATTTTAAGCCTATTTGTTTTTGCAGATAGACTATTATCAACAGCGTATCTCGTTACTATTGCAAAGTGGTCACTGATTAGCTCTGTTGCAAGCATGCTTTTGACGTTTCCATGCACAAGATCCCTTCCTATTACATAATCTAGCCTGCCCCCCGCCACGTGAGTTTCCCTGTCTGTATCATATACGGTCATAGATCTATTGTTCACTAAATTTCGGAACTCTTCACCATTTTCATTGCATTGACTGTCTCCAAATGTATAATGTCTAGCATTAAAATCCCCTATGCATATTGTGCCGTGATTCTGAAAGTTGGGCAGTGAACCAGTTTGAAACTTTCTACACCTTGCGTATACATTGTACAGAGAGAAAAACCCAGAGGCTGTTCGAATGTGTAAATGCTGATATTGTACATTATTGTCATCAGACTTCTGCACCAACTTATGCGGTATGGTGTCACTGACATAAGTCAATAGGCCTGTCATCCCTGTGTTCGTATAGGAGTGGTACCCTCTAATTCTAGGGGCGGTTTTTATTTTAGTGGCTGATGTGAAGGGCTCTTGTAGACAGATAACGTCAACATTATGGTTATGAATGTAGTAGAGCAAGTCATTAATTCTACAGTTGACACCACGTATATTCCATGAGAGAAACGTAATTATTTTCTTGTCCCCCATCACACCCTATGATTAGCTGATTAGTCAAATTTGTGTTTGATGAAGCCCTTTAGTTTGCATGTTTCTTGTACAGCATTACATATCTGCGCTGCATCTTGTTTATTTACACTGATTCTGCGCGCTTTCCTCATATCAT
>NC_061822.1:19117297-19124797 GCF_019202785.1 Penaeus chinensis
ATAACTTTAAATAATCAATCAATCACTATATAGTGGAAAGGCCCGTACATAGTATTTAAACGTCACGGTAATGGCGCAGATTGCTTATTAGGAGTAAAGCTAAACTTTATCAAATTAACATGATGAAAAAGTCCATTAAGAAGGATGAGAACGAGAAACCCAAAGTTTGCCGGATACGTATTGTAGACGATGGTCTTGTTTGTGATGACACGTGTGATTATCTATATTGAAGTAAGTAATTTTGACATCAGAACAGATCTAAAATCTCATCAAATAAAAAAAAATCTGATATGTCTCTCATTCTAACGTATATTTATCCATAATTTTGCAGATCTCCCAATAATGTTTTGCTGAGGAAATACAATACATTAACAATATGACAGTATGGAATGATGAACAAATTGCAAGGATTAATTCATCATCACCATCAAGGGACTAACGCCGACGGGGGCGCATGGCCGCATCTACCCTTCACTTCCAGCAATGAGGGTCTCTTATGGCGAGTCTTCAGGCAGGCCCTCGGCCCATCCCTAACTCCTCGCGACAGGTCTCGTCAAGCTGCCCAAGCCATGACCTCCTATGTCGTCCCACAGGGCTCCTCCACCCAGGATTGTCTCGCAGAGAGACAATCTGGTGGGCAGGGTCTCCCAAAGGGAAACGAGCTAGGTGCCCATATAACCTGAGTTGGCGATCCCGGATTATGCAAGTAACAGGTCTCATGCCGGTCTCATGATGTAGGCATCGGTTTGACACGTGGTCCTGCCAACTGTACCCCATGATCCGGCGAAGAATTGTTACAAAAGGCATCAGGATGAGACTCCAAGGCACTAGATAGGGTCCAGGTTTTATTACCATAGAGCAAAACTGGCAGTATCAAGGTCTTGAAGACACGTAGCTTGGTCCTTCTCCATGGGTCCTAACATCTCCAAATACTCTTGTTGATCGAGTTCATGGCTTCTACTGCCAGACCAATTCGTCTATTGACTTCTTGGTCTGACAGCCCAGATATATGGACTATACTACCAAGGTATGCAAAGCTCTCTGTGACTTCAACGTCCTCACTGCAAGCATGGATTGGGTTCCCCTAACAGGCCCCCAAAGTCCTGAATCTTTTTCTTGGTCCAGACCTCTAAGACCAAGGGCTTCACTTCAATGCTAAATGCATCGAGAGCTGCAGGAAGGACGAGCAACTCTCACTTCCATTCTGTGGCCCAACATTTGCCATCCAAATGGGAACACAGCCCACCTTGCTTGCTGGATGGGAGGGACAGTCTCCCACCTGAGGTTAAACCTCGGGCGGTCGCTCTTGGTGGATGCCACTCCCACCGACGCTGCCCCAAATAAAGGGGGGCGGCAGGTTATGGGGCCCAACATCCACCGGTGGGGTTCCCTTAGGTTTTGCCCCACAGGCTTCATGCAAAGTTGGTGCCTGCCAGGGAACAGGTGGGACAGGCGACTCTCGTTCCCATCCTGCGCCCCATCATTTGCCCCCCCTCCGGGTCCTACAGCTCGCCTTAGCTTCTGGGTGAGAGGAATAGCACCCCTCCCCCCAGCATAACCATTTATTCGTGACGTTGCCGGTGAGTTTTCTGGGGGGGGGGGGGGGAGAAGGGCTAACAAGGCCCACCTCCCCCGAGCCTCCCATTTACCTCAGGGTGGCTGAGGGGATAGGAGTTGGTACGGAGCCAGGGTGTGTCCACATGCAGGTGGGCCATAGCTCCATACCTCTGGGGCCTCCTGCTGCTCCAAGATCCCTCAGAGTTCAGCCTGGGACTGCAAAAGACCCAGTTTCTATGGGTGGTCACAAAGAGCCACTGCAGAAGTCTCGATGATGGAGAGGCTATTAGCTGGCAGGGAAGGCTAATGCAGAGCCAGCAGTGGCAGCTGCAAGCGAAAAGGCATGCAAGCACATAACACTACCTAGGCTACCACACCATGGCTTCACATCACCCTGAGCATGAAGCACCCACCTATATTAATAAGTGAAGGAAAAGATAGTTAATGCCCCAATTCTAACACTGCCTGATCATAAAAAGCCCTTTTTTTGCAAACTGATGCTTCTGACACACGGGCTTGGGTGCAATCCTTCTGCAGGAGATAAATGGGAATTAATGCCTATCTTCTATTGCAGCCGGGTACTACTAGACCACGGTATACGTTACGCAGTTATAAAAGGCAAATGCCGCATTGAAGTTTGGGGAATAAAGAAAGAATTAATTCTGCAAACAGGCCAACAGTCATTAATATATTTACGGATATGAAGAATAGAAATGGCAGACTTATGTGCTGGTCTCTCGGCTTGGAGGCATATGCTTTCATAATTCAATAAATCAGTGTTGATAACACAGGTGCTGATATTCTTAGTCGATGTTCATTAATCATCAATTATTGTAAAATCCCACTTGATTAAAATCTCATAAATTAAGTTAAACTGGGGCTATATATATATATATATATATATATATATATATATATATATATATATATATATATATATATATATATTGGGGGGAGTGATACTTCAAGCCACCAGCTGATTTTTTTTTTTTTGTGTGTGTGTGTGTGTGTGTGTATTTGTGCGTGTAGCTATGTCGGTGACCCTCAGCACTGACGGGCACTTAGCTCTGATCTTCTCTGCTGATCACATGTGAGTACACCAGTTTGTGCGGTTTCTATTTCTAAATTTTACCATATTATATTGTCATTTACAAAGATCCAGGTACTTGTTGTATTGTACTTCGTTTTCACCCTCTTTCTATAGCACATGATATAAAAGTTCCACAAATTCCAGCTCTCGCTCCACACACTTCAGCAACTGGTCAGGCGCATACCTTGGCACAACTCGCCTCGATGCCCCAATTCTCGGTGCCACGGCTCTTGGCGCCATGGACTCGCTCATATACGACTTGTCGATTATTTTATCAACTTACTTATATATTACTTGTAAATATTTGTGTATATACAATTGGTTTATGGAAATGTTTCTTGTATTCTTTGTGTGGCTAAATCATCCATAGATCATACCAAAATAACTAAATGGACCATAACAAAGAAAACCCTTGTCATTATATATATATGCATATAAATGCATATATACATATATATACACGTTTTGACTTAGTCCAAAACCGAAGATGGATGCTACCCTGCTACCCCTTTTCTTAGAGGAAGGGCATCCCATGACTGCTCTACTACCAACTCGACTCCTCAGAACAATGGATCCCCACTATTAAGAGATACAGAAAACCTCTTTTCAAAACCACATCTGAGAATGCCAGGTTCGCAAAAGTTAAATGCATGAATGAAAAGCAATTACTCTTGGATGTGAACCGCTTTATCATCAAAAAGGTCCTTGACGGTCAAGTGGACGGCGATTTTGATTCTGTAAGAAAATTGGAAGCCTCTTTGTAAAAGTACAAAATAATTCCCAGGATTTACACTAGCCGATGCAGATTCATGATCTCAGAGTTCAAGTAATTATCCCTATCAGTCCAAATACCTGTAAGGAAATCATTTTTCGCAGGGATTTGAGGATGATGGAAGAGAGAAAATTAGTGGACGTTAAATTTTTGATCAAGAAGGAATAGAATGTTTTTTTTTGTTTGTTTGTTTTACTTTTGCTTTAAATAAATCCCATGAACATGTCAGTGTTGGATATGAACAAGTCCAAGTAAGACTTTACAAACAACAGTTAATGCATTGTCACAGATGCCAAAAATTCGGACACACCTCATTAAGATGTATTGACAAAGATACACTATTACATGTACCAATGAAATTTTAAAATGTGCTAGTCGTGGAGGTTCCAGTCAGTTAGGCTCTGGTGAGTGCAGTAATCTGAAGGAGACTGAGACATTAGCATATATGAGGAAACATGAAGTTAGTCATATTGAAGCTATGAGGAAAGTGGGAAGTTTGACACAAAAACTTGATACTTCCTTATGCTGCAGCAGTAACTAACGTTACCAGCCCTAGTGCAAGAAATATCAGTCAACAGTTTGCAGCTAAAGATAAAGAAGTTGCCAAATTAAAGCAAACTGGTAAAGAACTAAACATTAAAGTTTATAAACTGACTAAATTAGTCGATCAAAGGGCTGAATTAAGCATGCATAAACATCTTAAAGAGGCTGATACTGAATCACAGACTGTATTGCACCTCCCCGCCCAGGCAATTCCTGTGAGGACTACGCCTGGCTCTCGATAAGCAGGCTGCACTCTGTCATTCGTCTCCCTCGCAAAGAGGGGCCTGGACACGGAAGCTTTGGTCTCCAAATATTCCCGCGAGAGTTCCCCTGGGAGCGAGGAGAGTTGGTGCCTCCCTCCCAAATTAAGAAAATAAAAACTGACAGTCAAGACACTTCAAAACCATATGAAAAGTAATCATTGTGACAACCATTATACAATGGAACTATCAGTCTTAGAGCTAGATAAAATGACCATAAATTGTTAGTCTCGGCAAACGCCCCTGATATTGTAGTTCTCCACGATTCGCACTTAACCCATAACGTCTCTGACGAAGTCGTTTTGTTGAGGACCTTCCATTTATGTCGGAAGGACCGTGAGGGTAGGGGTGGAGCCAGTCACCATATACAACTACACAGAAAACTATAGTTAGATGGGGTGTCGAAACATTCAATAACGAACAGAACCTTATGTTGGTATTTTCAGTTTCGAATTGGTCTCATAATGAATCATAATGTATCGAATAGTCGTTCCAGAATTCTTGGGGATTCACTGACATGATGACCTCATTCCCGAAAAATATGCAGACAGGCCACAAGCATTCTAGGATATAATAATAATCTGCGACGAGATTTTTAGTTTCTGAAGACACCTATGCTCTGAGGTATGCATATATGGCGTCAACAAAACACCAGATAGGCAACGACACCACCCCCTCCCCTCTTATTTTCAACTGCGCTCGATATTTTGAAGATAGATGTTTGTTTAGATAGAAACAAGCGTTTCAAGATTTTCCTGTGTCGATTTTTGCATTTAATGTAGTATTATCATTTGACATATTTGAAGCAGAGAATGCGATCGTGAGGGGGGAGTGGCCGAATCACCGCAGGGTTGTTTGGGTGGATGCACGCAATTTGATGTGGTGGCTTCCTGATTTACAGGCAGCAGATATGTTGAAATCCTTGGGGAGGTTTTCCTTCCAAACACTTAGAAGGGATCTGTTTCAGGAAAAATTCCTATAGTATTCAGAAAATCAACTCCATCCATACCAGCCGTGTTGTCCTGGATTGGTTTTGTAAATACCCCGACATCTCACTGCTGCCACAGCCACCCAGATCTCAAGATCTCAACCCAAAAGAAAACGTGTGGGCGGCCGTATCAAAATATACACGGCAAAACGCTCGCAACCGTGAATAATGCATTGGAAGCTTTCAGGAAGGCCATGCTTTAACAGCCGTGTTAGTGGCTATGCTTCGACGCTTGAACTGTTTTTGTTTTTGGCATCAGGCGGTAGGGAACACAAAATATTGAACTTGAGTATATAAACAGTGTCTTATTTTCCTTGTTTTGATCTTAATAGAATATGTCAATACTCAATAGGTAATATAATAGCAATAATGCGTGTGAATAGCACCTGTCGTATCACTCATCTGACAATATCTTGCACTTGTCTTCTCTCGTATTATGAGTTTTGACCCAACATTAGAACGAAAGTATAAGAAACCCAATTTATTAATGACAAGGTATTATACAATATAAATTACTTGCAAATTTATAGCCTCATACTTCGTGATTTACCACACATACCCAAGAGTAGTTGGAAATTAGGGGTACCAACAATTTCTTAGTGTTAACAACTATATTTTATAAAGTATCGTTATTTGTGTCAGAATGTTTATGATATTCAAACGATAGGTTTCTGTGTAGTTGTACATCCACCAAAGCCTCTCTTTCACTAAAGTGAATATTGATTCTACTTAGGAGTGTGTTGCATTAAAATAAAATTCAATAGCACGTATCTGTCTATATGTTTATGTTTAATGTGCACCTAAGGTGGTAATTTATGATAAACTTTTCATTAAGATAGTCTGCCACAAAATCAATTAATTTTAGGTAATTTTAATGTTCAACACACATTATGGGGTTTCCTACGGGTGAATGGTAGAGGTGACCTAGAAGTTAAGCTAATTAATGATTCTGATTTGGACCTCTGAAAGATGGTAGTCATACACTGGTGGACGACAATACTGCCTATCGCTTGTCGCTTGTCTCGTTTCTTTGATTTCCTCGTTTTATTTGCTTTTGTTTTTTACCTCAGTGCCCCCCTTTTTATTTGGTTTTCTGTGATTGTTTTGTTTATTTGTTTATAACGGGACATTCTTTTGAACTTACTTTTCTTTTCTTTTTTTTCTTTTAAGTTTTAGTGGTAAGGTTTTATGCATTTTGTTAACTTTTTATTTTAAATGCATGGCATTTGTTTTTCTATAGTTTTCATTTAACTTTCGTCCATTTTTACTTGTGTTTAAGTATATTTATTTAAACACTAAAGGAATGGTCAAGACAGTCAGCGAGTGTTTCTTCCAATCCCCTGTGTGATAAAAACCGGCAGTGTCGCCATATTTAAGTGAACAACGAGAGGCGATCATGGAAGATAATAAACTAAAAGTACTGATATTCTTTGCTTAGGAGCTAGACATGATCTTCAGAACATTTTTATTGAATAATTTTATCATCTTGTTTTTAATAATGAACTTGGCTGAATGATCCTTTGGTTTACTTTTCTTGTTTTAGCTTCACCAGACCCGGGTTTATGTTACCGTATTTAATTTTTAGGTTTGGGGATTTTTTTAAACATTCTGCTATGATGCTAGACTTGCTGGCTTGTCTTTGTTCTAGTGGTAAGACCTTCAGCCAAACTGTCCACTTGGAAAGTCCTCTCTCTTAGTGTTTGTATGCGGCAGTTGTTGCTATTCTAGCATTCATCACATTCTCTTTTACATTGTGTACTTTTAAGTTGTTGTTTTTTTCATTGTTATTCTTAGTATTTTATTCTATGATAATAAAGATGATAAAGCATCTTAATCACAATGCCATGATTAAGTTGCTAGAAGTGTGCAGTGAAATTTGGAAAAGTTAAACCTTTTCAAACTCATGGCACTTCACCCACGTCATTCCCATTTTAAAAGAAAGAAATCTCAGATCTGCAATCAACCACCTAGTTGCGGTGACAGGTTGCTTATGCAATGTCATGGAACGAATCGCTTATAGTAGGGTATTGCCTTTTCTTAATACCAGAAATTTACAAGCTGACGAGTAGTGCGGTTTTCGAAAGGGATGCCACACTCTTGATCAGCTGGTAAATCTGGAAAATCATATTTATCAGGTATTTGTCAAAAAGCGTTTTTTAATTCCAGTACTCTTGTGCTTATACGGGCCAATAGCACGACAGAAAAAGCTTACGAAGTGACTTCGCGATATGGGCTACTCAGGAAACTTTGTGCTTTTGGATTACTGGGAAACTTGCCTTGTTTTATTCAA
>NC_061822.1:19132297-19137297 GCF_019202785.1 Penaeus chinensis
CACGCGTCGTAACTGCGATCCTTCTCCTGGCGCGCTCGCTCCTTTGGGAAACGACGTCTGTACGCGGCAGAACCTGTTCCGCGGACGCTCTGGCCAAACTCGGGTCACAGTGCAACGGCATGGCAACGGCATGGCAACGTCCTTACTAGTGGCGGAAGGCCCTTTATATAAACGGCCACGTGGCTTGTCTTGCAGATGTTTTACGCCGTTAATGCTACCAACATAATACAGATAATGAAGAAATTTTATACAGCATAAACATTTTCGTTAATTAAGAGCATTTTAGGCACACATATGTCCAAGAGTTACATGTGTCACTGAATCAAACCATTTTCAGTTGGCTGATACATCAAACTTCTGCCGGAACGCAATACAGGACAGAAGGAAATTAATACATATATCTGTTTACATATACATATTGATAAAAATAACAAACCTCCCTGAGCAGGACTCGCATCTCTGCCACTCAAGGTATGACCCAGAATGTCCAGTATTATATATATATATATATATATATATATATATATATATGTATATATATATATATGTATATATATATATATATATATATATATATATATATATACATATACAAATTTATTTGTATACACGCATGCTTACTTTTCTACATGAACACGATTGCTGAAAGATTAATTGACAACTTTACTGTTACTTTTTATTAGGTAAGTTTTTTTCGTCGTATCTATTCTCTAAAATAGTGTTCCACATTCCGTATAAATTGTACAAGGGCTTTATTGATGAATGTTATTTATTCTATGATAGCGAATATGACTTTATATATCTGATAAATATATCCCCAATGAAATCATACAACTCCAGTTAATCCTTTACTATATAAGGTGAACAAAATTCTGTGGAAATTATCAACGCCAACTGTAAATGGGATAAGGATAAAGCAAATAAAAGACGGTGGGAAAAGGCCCGTCCGAGATCTCCCCTAAAAAAAAATAAAAAATTCCACGGAGAAAACGTCGTTTTCACTTACCCTAATTTTAAATTGATGATATTTTGAACTGCGAAAAAATCTCAGATGCAGTGATCATAATGATAATAAAAAAAAAAAGAAACTACGTTATGTATTAACTTGAACAAAATAAGATCCATAATATAAAGACCGTAAAGATTTCCGAGAATGACATCAACAATGCAAATCATATCATGATCCTTATCCTAAGAGTTATTAATACTAGCCTTTTTAGGGTAATCTAGTTAACAATAACTATTGATTTTATTTCCATAAATATCATCATTATTATTGCTATTATTATTACTATTCTCAATAACTGTTGTTTCACTGAGATTATCAACATCATTATCCTTCTCATCATGGTTCTTATTACCAAAACTATTCCTATGATTATGAAGATTTTATTTACTATTTTAATCATTGGTTGTTATCATTATCATTATTATTATTATTAGATATATGATTACTATCCTTATCACCATCATCATTAGGATTATTTGATTTCTGTTGTTATCATTATCATTTACGATATCATTATTATTTTCATAATTCTTTTCATCTTTGTCATTTTCATTAATATTTGTACTGTTAACATTACTATTGTTGTTGTTGTTATTACTATTATTGTTATAATTATTGGTATTACCATTAATGTAATTATTTTGATTGTTATTATTTCTGTTATTTATATTATTATTATTATTATTATTATTTATGTTATCGATATTATTATTATTATTATTATTATTATTATTATTATTTTTATTATCATTATCATTATCATTATTGTTATTATTATATTATTATTATTATTATTACTATTATTGTTATTATTATTATCATTATTATTATTATAATTATTGTTATTATTATGTTTATCATTATCATTATCATTTTTATCATTATCATTATCATTATCATTATCATTATCATTATCATTATCATTATCATTATCATTATCATTATCAATATCAATATCAATATCAATATCAATATCATTAACATTATCATTATCATTATCCACATGGCTTTTAATATAAATATATACGAATATAAGGTCAATATGCAGAAGAGGGTAGTGGGTTACTCTCGAAACAATTTTGATATTTTTCTGCATAAAAAACATTGCATTCAACGATTCTAGGCGTTGTTCCTTGTGCAAATTAATCGCTGAGGAGTTATGATTAATCTTGATTTGATAGTCCCGATAGCAGGGGAGGGCATGAAGTATATCAGGGAAAATATGGGGTAAAACAGGCGGAAATAGAATGCATACAAAAAAAACGTAAAACATACTCTACGGTACAAATCGACGGGATTTTCACATAATCCAGATCCCTTGTGGTAATCGTACGATGCGTCCTAATCAATAAACCAACCTAACCTAACCCTGTGGGATTTATACACTACGTTCTATATATTCCCTAATAACCCAGAATCTACGTAACACTGAAAAATAAAACACTTTCTAACGGCGCTCGTCAAGGGAATGGAGTCTCCCGGTCCTGTACTGCGCTAAAGATTATCGCACAGAACTGCATAACGGATCTTAAAACCCGCAAAGGAAGTATAATAATATAAAAAGGAAATGTTAAAAGCTGAAATATGGAAAAGCAGACCCTGATAATTAACAAAATATCCTTTGTAAACAAGATGAGCCAAAATTGGGGGATCTTCTCTTTTCTTTTACGTATAGCACCCTTGGGAAGCATTTGCACACATATTGCCATAGAACTTTGTCTTGGTTTGTATTGTTCTATCATTTCATGTAGATTTTATTACCCAACTTTGCCATACCTTATACTACATATTGTCCGAACTTATGTACCGCCTAAAATGGCTAGCGTCCGTTCTCTGTTAAGAATTACAATACATTTTCTTTTTATTTTAAGAACACACTATTTTATTTTCTGGTACACAGCTTATATTTTTCTTAATTTTTTTCTATACAAATGTTTTTATCTATGTTTTGTAAGGTGCTCTTTATTGCCACATTTTACTGCATTTATTTTTTAGTTCTCTATTCCACTTAATTTTATTTATAAAAGATATAACCCCGAATTACGTATAGACCAATCAGATTAATGGGCGTTCCTGGTCAGTGTAGCCCCAGCCAATCAGAGCCGTTCTAGTTCGTGATTTTCAAGGGCGCGGGAGTTCACGTTCATGACTGGCTGGATATACGCCCCCCCCCCCCCCCCCGGATTTCGTAAAAATAAACAACAGCTAAGTATTTTCTCTTTATTTTGTGGTGGTGTTGGCGCAAGTATGAAAGGACAGCAAAAGAGCATTTTCTTGCGGCACGAGTGAGATATTTTTGTAACTTACGATTATTTGATAAATTGTTAACCAGTAATTAAGTATGATAATCCTATGCTGCAGTCCAGTCAGTCAGCTTTTTAAAATATACAAATAATAACCAACAAGGCAAATAATTATATTTACAATGAAATAAGGTATATACACATGAACATAAGATGAGCATGAGCAGCTAGCTGAACACGTATTTAATTGAATGATGAAAATTAAATCAAAATAATGAAAATGGTAAATCAATGGATGATCTAATGGGAGAACATAATCAATAAATATATTTGATGATAATGAATCGCAAACGAAGAGGAAAACGAGCGGCCACGGCTACCCTCCAGTTTTAACGTAGACTATTATACTAATAGAGTGTCGGGCACAAACGACCAGACGACGACGCTACAATTATTATTATTATCATTATTGTTATTATGGTTATCATCATTATCATGGTTATTATTGTTATTATTGTTATCGTTATTAATACATTTTTTTCATTATTATAGTAATTATGATAACAATAATAATAATTACTATCACTATTATTGTTATTAATATTATATTATCATCATCATCATCATCATCATCATCATCATCACCCCATCATCATCATCATCATCATCATCATCATTATTACTACTACTTTTATTATCATTACCATTATTATTGTTGTTATTATTATTATCATTATTATTATTATTTTCTTTGCTATTGACATTATTATTATTATTATTATTATCATTAATGCTATTACTATTAATATCATTTTTATTATCATTGTTAATAACAATAATATTACTCGTATTAATATTATGGCTATTATTATTATTATCATTATTATTATCATTATTATTATTATTATTATCATTATCATTATTACTGGAATTATCAATATCATTTTCATTGCTATTATCATTATCATTATCATCATCATTATTATCATTACTATTATTTTCATCATTATTATCATCATTAATATTGAAATTATTTTTGTTATTATTATTATTAGTAGTAGTAGTAGTGGTTATAATGATAGTGTACTATCATTGCTGTTATGATCATTATTATTATATGTTTCATTACTATTATTATCATTATTGTTATTATCATTATTAGTATTATCATTGTTATTATTATTATCATTATTATTATTATTACTATTGTCATTATTATTGTTATTATTATTACTATTAATATAATTATTATCCTTATTATTATTATTGTCATTGTCATTATTAGAATAATTATTATTATTATTATCATATCTATTATTGTCATTATAATTATTATTATCTTTATTGTTATCCCTATTATTACTACAACTACTTTTATTATCATTTTTTATTGTTATTATTATTATCATTATTATTATCATTATTATTATCATTACTATATTATTGTTATTGTTATTTTTATTATCATTATTATTATTATCATTATCATTACTTTTATTAACGTAGAAGTGTCTCGTGAACAACCTCAACAAAAAAAAAAAAATAGTGATAGTAATAGATGACTGACTGGCCAGCCAGACAACCGGCCTCAACGGGTCAGCGTAGTTCAATGCTGCAGATGTTCAATCATCTATAGTAACAAGGGGAGGTAGCCGACGCTTTCAGTTATGAATGAAAATTATTACTATCTATATTATTAGTATTATTATTGTCATTATAACGGCCATCATTATCATTTATCCTCATTA
>NC_061822.1:19152297-19154797 GCF_019202785.1 Penaeus chinensis
CTAGGCGGGAGACAGTTAGAGAGTTTCTTCTCTTGTGAAACGTAAACAGAAAATAATCTTAAAATGCGTTTGATATATAGAATTTCATGTATAGCAGGTCTTAAAATAAAATCCTTGATAAGAGACCAAGAAATGAAATCAAAAGGATAATTTCGGGTTTAAGTAAATTAAATTTATAGACCTCGAGTGGATTAAAACACATAAATAATCTTTAAATGTATATATAAAAGGTTGTCCAATTATATTACCTGTTTCATTTTTGGCGTGGTGTCTTATTTACACTAAGTACATTTATTATCATACGTCAGAATGAAATTCACGACAGATGACAGATGTAGCAGCGTCCACGAATTCTGAGCATCCTCCCCCAAGCAAAATAAATTCCATGGTTCCTGGGCTTCGGCGTGGCGTGGGCGGCCGAAGGAGGCGTCGGGTGAAAGAGGGAGAGCAAAGGAGATTGGGCGATATCCAAAGGCCTCTCCACTACCCTCGAAGAAAATGTCGCCACGTCACGGCCTCGACAGTATCTGCTGTCTAGGGGGAATACTCGTGCACCCGTGGGGGAGTTGGAGGTGAAAGATTTCCACGGTAGTGATGCCCCTGGAGTGACGGACGAAGCATTACGAAACATCCACCACATCCAGTGCTCCCCCCTCCCCTCCCCCCTCCCTCCTCCCCTCCCGACGAGCGGCGGTCTTTCCGAACGATGACCCAGAGGCTAATCAGCGGCCCGGCGTCAGCTTCCAAAAGCACTCAGAAATATGAAGGCGTCAGCAAGACGTCACCCTGTGCGTCAGGTCAACGATTGTTAATGGTATCCACTGTTACAGGAGGACATTTCCCCGAAGCTTAGTTTTATTCGTCCATCGACCAAGTATTAGATGCCATGCAGACGGATATGAAGTGAACGTATCCCGGTCTGCTGCACCATCTGAGGGACATCATTTTTCATAATCCATCATGGTAGCATCGCCAATCTCGAATTGCCTGCGAGTCTGTGCGCGTGCACGGTGTCCGAATTTTAACTGCAAAGACTTGGCACTTTTTCTACTGCCTGGCTCTCGCTTTCGATCTCTCAAATAAAACTTTATTGAGACACAATTGTTTTATCTCTCACTCGTATTTTATATTCTATTTTTTACTGTTTGCTCGGAGTTCCTATTGCCCGTTTTTTTTTCTGTGGGTTGCTGTTGCAGGCCTTGCGTAACGATTCCGGCTGCGCAATGTGTACTTTGTAGAGAGGACGATACACGGTCTGTGAAAACCATGAGTCTGGCACGCTGTGTCAGGGTGGGTTCTTATCAAAGATATGAACGATATCTTCTCTCTCTTTCTCTCTCTCTCTCTCTCTCTTTCTCTCTCTCTCTCTCTCTCACTCTCTCTCTCTCTCTCTCTCTCTCTCTCTCTCTCTCTCTCTCTCTCTCTCTCTCTCTCTCTCTCTCTCTCTCTCTCTCTCTCTCTCTCTCTCTGAATCGTCTTACATTTTATATCTATATATACAGTTCCTAAATATCTGCCTGCCGCTTATTCAGTATATAACAGCCCACAGAAAGGTAAACAGGCCTATCCTACATCCGGTCCGGACTTTGATGCAGCTGGTTCGGCCAGAGTCACTTGAATCGCAGACACTCTCTCAGGTGCCATTCTGGACGTGCACACAGACGTCTGTTTATCTGTTTGTTCGTCTGTTTATTTTACTTATGCATATACGCTATTTACTCGGATATTGCTTTGTGCTGTAGATATCTCATGACTCAGTTAACATTTATATTCATTACAAGCACACACATAAACGCATACTCATTTACTCATTTACTCACCCATTCACTCATTCAGACATATATTTAGGTAAACACATAGATGCACGCACATACAGTCACACAACCTCAAACACACACACACACACACACACACACACACACACACATACACACACACACACACACACACACACACATCTACACACACACACACACACACATACTGACTACCTCGCCCACATCCACACACGCAGCCAAATAACAAACAAACAAGCAAAGAAACTCCAGCTCTCGAACTCCAGCCCGAGGACGAGAAGCCGCTCGCGCCGTCGTTTTCGAGTGTTGTTCGTGTTATCGAATTTTGCAGGTTTATCTGGACCCGGTTTTCAGCCGCCTGTGAAAACCTGCTGTTCTGCGTTCAGTTTACCGCGATACATTTTTTTTTTTTTTTTTTGTCCCGTTTTTTTCTGTTTTTCTTTTCTTTTCTATAGGGAAAATAGTTGCAAAATCCTTAAGACCGCGGGGATATTTGCCCTGTTTCTGTCATCGATTAGTTCACATATGAAAATGATTCTTTGTGTATTGAAATACACCCTTACCGGTTATACTGTTACTGTAATTATCGTAATCTTCAATACTAGCATCCTTAATATCAATATGATTATTGCCATTATATTATTGCTATATTCATTATGTAAACATTGTTATTGTTTATTCTTGTCTATTGTTATCATTCTTCT
>NC_061822.1:19157297-19159797 GCF_019202785.1 Penaeus chinensis
TATTATTGTTATTATTATTATCATTATCATTATTATTATTATTATTATTATTATTATTATTATTATTATTGTTATTATCATCATTATCATTATCATTGTTATCCTCCTCATCACTATCATTATTATCCTTATTATCGGTATTGATGCTAATTTGTTGTTGTTAGTATTATTATTATTGCTCTCATTAACATTATTACCATTATTACTATTGCCATTACCATCATCATCATTAATACTATCATTATCGTTATCCTTTTCATCAGTATCACTGCTGCTACTGTTTTATTATAATTATTAACTCATAATTATTACTATCATTATCATCATTATCACCATCATGATAATCACTTTGGTCATCATTCATCTCCATCATCATTGCCATCGCTTTTTTTTTTTCTTCTTTCTTTCTTTACAGTATCAGTCATATAAAACTCATCATCACGTTTTCACGTTTAGCTTCCTACTGTCACCGATCTTCCGACATGAGCACATAATATAAAATTGTTGCTCCATTCCCTTTTTTCTGCTGTTCTGTATTTATTTTCTCTAGTGTTTATCCACTCATCATGTCCCAAGAAGATGCTGTCCTTCTGGGGGCCATTCTCTCAACTTGCTCAGGACTGTCAGTGTCCTCCCTTGCGTGTCCGTCGTCTAGAACAGGAAAACCTCTTCATGTTTGCGATCATCGACAGCATTTTGTATATATTTGTATATATTTGAGTTCCTGAGAGGGATTATTCTAGGGTCTTTTTTTTCTCTCGACACAGCTGATGTTGCTTCTCGTGCTTTCTGATGGTACAGCGTCGCCGTTTGCTTACGCTCACCCGATAACATATCTGCTGTTACAAAATTCTATAAGGTATACAACTCCTTTTGTTTGATCAGACTATCTATCCACTTTTAGTGGCTTTGGTGTGAATCTTCTTTTCTAATATATTTCCTTCTAGAAGTTTGCATACCACACTTGAATTTGAAGTGAAACACTACTCCATTCTGGAGAACCTATGTTAATCAAACCACATCTACGTGAGAATTTTGCTGCTGCTATTAGTTACATAAGTGGTGGTCTTCCTTAATAAGCATTTTTCTATGGTATGCCTAATTTTCGTGATATTGGTGGTCATAAAAATCGTTAACCTGAGAAAAAAATAGTCGCTTACCAATGTTTTTATGCGAAGAAATAAAAACTGCTCTTTGCCTCCTAGTTGCTTCCCTAAGCCTTGGTCTGTTGCAATCTGTCGACCTGAGGGCATTTGCTTGGGTTTAGATTCGTGTGTTGGTACGGACCCAGATGGCCGCCATACAACAATGTCCAATAAGACTGTTGGCATGGTTTGAAACAGCATTTCAGTGGCATGGTTTGAAACAGCATTTCAGTTTCTTTTTGCATGCTGCTTTTGAAGTTAACCATAAGGCGTTCCTTCTTGGGTGCCATCTTTGGTACCATTGGCAATATCTCATGTCTTTAAAAGTGAGTCGAATGTCGTTTTTCGATTTTGACCTTGTTCTCTCTGGTGTTCCTATTATATCCATTTTGCTTCACCCATGACCTTAGAAATGAAGCGCTCCTCAGTTCAGATTATAAAACTTTGTATGCTTCTGTGTCCTCAAATGGCCTGAATATTGATTGATTAGTGCCATTTGTGGGGTATGAGACCATAAGCCAAGATCACCTCCATTGTTATTAGCAGATCACATACAATTTTCCTCCCCATCCTGATCTATTCATTTTGAATGAATAACCGCAAAAACGTTCAATATCTGGGACTTTTGGATGTCACTTAGAATACCCGATTGATGTTTGAGAAGTATCTTTAGTGTGTTCAATGCCTCTCTTGAATAGAAAAATGGATTTGCTCGCAGATACTATAATATTTATGCCTGTGCCATTTCTGTTTTATTATCATTATTAATATTATTATTATTATTATTATTATCATCATCATCATTATTATTGTTATTATTAATATTATCATTATTATTATTCCATAAAAGGAACATTGTCCACAGGTTTATTTCTGCAAATCGCTACGATCTTGAGTTAATAATTTAGTTTAATATTTACTACCCAACTATCCCTGTCACTTTTATATGAGATTATAATGTTGGGTATTATTTACATTCCATTAAGCTTTATTTCTATTTAACTAGATACATTTCAACAAAATATGATCGGAAACCAGTACACCATTATCCCTGTCTTTTTTCTAGATGTTTTGCTCCAGTCATTACTAAATTCTGGATAAAGTGTCACATATGGTTCAGCTGGACAATCTTTAAAAATATAATAATAGCAAATGCGTTTTACCTTCAACAGATGGATCCCGACTTCCCTTGTTTTGCAATTCGTTCTATACTTCTGACTTTTATTCAGTTTAATCAGTTTATGTCATTCTTTCTTCTCTTAGACAGTGCCTATTGCCAAGGCGTTTTTTATTTGTTTAATTGCGTCAGTCACCGATTGTTTAGCTACGAGTGGCTCTTTCAATACTGGCTTTCC
>NC_061822.1:19179797-19189797 GCF_019202785.1 Penaeus chinensis
CCACCTAACATGAGGTATAAAGAACTATGTGAATATTTCATTTCATCTGATACATTGGAAGATATACTCGTATTATATCCTAAATGTACTATGTAAAACACAGTGTTATGTAAACACAGTGGCAAAAACATATCAACGTATTATTTTTGTATGATGTATGACATATGACTTATGTATGATGTAGTCTGTGACTACTGTACAATTACAGTAGTCACAGACTACTGTACTGTGTCAGATGTATGTAAAACTGTAATCATGATTGCCCACGCCTGAGCAGATAGCCAGGGTGGTAAATAAACTTACTTAACTTAACTTAATTGCAACGCGTTCTAAGTCTAGTAACACCAAGGCAGGACGTCGTCAGGATTCCTCCTGTGTTCTGGACGACTTTACGGGGATAACCCTCCCCCCCTCCCACCTGGGTTGTCCTTATACCCAGAGTGTGTGTGAGTGTGCATTCACCAAATTGTGTCGGATATTATGGTCAAGGTATGTAGAAAAATAGTGCCAGAGTAACAGGGTGCTGTACGAACGACCACTGGCGAGCCCTGGTGAGTGTGTATCTGACCTGGCGTTCGCACACTCCCACCGCCCGGCTGCAGGGAATTTATCATCTTAGAAGCGGACAACCACCTCTTCGCTTTCCCATAATGGGGAGGGAGGGGGACATGCTCGGGGCCCCCGCAATGCCCACTACCACCCCCTCAACCCTCCACCCTATGGGAGGGATTGATTCCGCTGAGCATAGGGACATGAACAATAAGGATTCGCCTGTCGACCCTGATGCTGATGACGAAGGTGTCCAACTCGTTCAGACAAAAAAAAAATAAAAAGAAGACCGCATCACGTGGCTTCAGCAACTTTACTGACAAACCAACAGGGAAAAAGACCAACCAACGAGAACCCATCACCCTCCAGGACAGGTACATAAGACTGGCCTTTGCGGAGGACACGTCTACCGTCGATAAAATCAGGTGGATGAGGTGGATCAGCCAGCGGCCGCTAGACATGGTGCAGGGGAAATGGGCATCCTCTCGCGACGTCTACGTACGACGATAGCAACAAAACTACTTGGCCCTGATGGTTAGTGACACTTTCGCGGGGATTTCTCTCCAGATGTAGATAAGGAAAATATGCTTCCTAATGATGTTAGTGAAGTTGGAAATGCTAATGAGGTCTTGGATATTATGCACGATACCTTCGACGAATAATCTGAAATCATCCGGAAATAACGCCAACGAAGATATGCAGGAAAACACTCAGGAAATGATGTCAGGTACGGATTATACGCATAATATCAAGAGGAAAATGCGCAGAATCTGTGCAAATAAAGAACATGCAACACATGCAGACTAAAGGGCTTCAACAAACAGATTTGACCAATCAGGTAATCGTAGGGTGTGATGGGGGACAAGGAAACAATTACTTTTCTTTCATGGAATATACGTGGTGTCAACCGTAGAATTAATATCTTGCTTTACTATATTCATAGCAATAATATTGAAGATATCTGTTTACAAGAGCCCTTCACGTCAGCCACTAAAATAAAAAACGCCCTTAAAATTAGAGGGTACTACTATAAGAAAACAGGAATGAAAGCACCACTTTAAATCCCGTATTTATGACTGGTTTAACAATTACACAGTAACGGGTGTTGATAAATTCTCCATGGACATGACGAAAGTGGTCACTGATTACTACAACACCTGGGTCTGTCCAACGAAAACCTTAAAGAGCAACAACTTACAACGCTCAAAACAACCTAAGTGGTTCGGTGGCCCCACACTATTAAGGGAACATAAGCGAGTTTAGGAGCTTTTTGATATCTACAAACAGGACAATACCCGTGACAAGCTTATTCAGTTTCTTAAGGCGAACAAAAATCTACGGGAATTAAAAACGCCTTTCAGTGATAAACACTTTGAATAGTACATAGAAAGCATTATCAATAACGCCTTAATGTCTGCGGTCTAGAAAAAAATAATCGACTCTCAGGCAAACCAACTAACACCCCGCTGTTCCATAGCCCTCTTGCACAAGCAGATATGCTCCTTAGTCAATGGGCTCGAGCGTCCAAATTGAACTCACTTCCCACAAATATTCAGAATCACCTTAGTCAGTCTAAAATTGCATGTAAATTTGCCATTGAGATTGGATGTTCTGAGACAGACCCTTCAGACTTTGCTGAGATTACTGAGTGGGGACTGAACCATGCACTCATCAAAGGAAAAACATCCGCCCCAGGTGAGGATGGAATTACCTCGCCTTATAGATTGGTACCTGGTAATCCTCTTTTGCACCTGTACAGGTTAAGTTTGGCGCAAAGTACTCTGCCTGCCCCCTGGACGCGGAGTCTAATCATCTCTATACCGAAATCAAACACTGATAAATATGCCCAAATCACTAACCTCATGTGTATGCAGAGTTTTAGAAAGGAACAGACTCATGTACAGGTTACAAGGTAAGTTATCTCACAGACTGTACGGATTTCTATCGGGAAGTAGTACACAACATTGCTTTGCAGAGTACTTTTCATGTTCTAACCCAGTCGGCTTTTGACATTGTAAACAGAGAAGTTAACCTAAAACAATTAGTAGGCTTTGGCATCCGGGATAAATTATTAAACTGGATTAGAATGTATCTTTCGAACAGATTTGCAAGTATCTTGTTCAGAGGAGTGAGAAGTTCCACCACACAATCCTTTGAACTTGGGACGCCACAGGGAGGAGTGCTCAGCCCTATGCCGTTCAATGTCCTCATGCACAAGCTGGTGGCAGATATTCCACTTGGGGATGGTGAATCCATTATATGCTATGCTGATATCATATGTTTCAGAGCATCACCACAAAAGAAAATAATGCAAATGATTCGCGACAAACTCACAAGGGGTCATGCATATGGGTTAATCATCTCCACTGAGAAAACAGTGGGTAGGGGTATGATACGTGGGTTGAGAACCCACGTATCATACCCCTACCCACTTTTCGCATAGGTGACCAGGAGCTTGACATGTGTCATAAGTATAAATATCTCGTGGTAAACGTAAATGATGCAGACTTGATCCTTTCTCTAAAGGAGAGACTCTGGTAGAGATTGAAAACATTGAAAGTTCTTTATGGAGGAGAACATGGCATCATTGTTAAGCTTGCTAGACTGGTTTACTTGGCTTTTATAAGGTCAACTGTAGACTACCATGTACTGCACGTGTTGCAGTGCAAGGAATCAGAAATAAATGGCTTGGACGTAGTGCAAAATAAAGCTATAAATTGGCGCCCCGAGAACAGCAAGGATAGTGAACATGAGGTCAGAACTAAACCTACTATCCATTTCTGATAGAATAGTATTTATTTCCACCATATTTGGGGTCAGAGCTCTAAGGGAACCCGTGTATCTTTCAGATACAACATAAAATCATGCAAGTAGACGTGACTAATCACACACACGCGCGCCCTCTGATACACAAAATCTCCATGAACATTACAAAACTCAATGTCCCAATACGTAAAATACCAAAAGGTCGATCCGTTCCACCATGGAAAAATTCAACATTGATCGTGCACCTTATATGTCTGCCACAAAAAATAGTGTACATAACTTGTTAAAACAAATGCGTTAGCGACGATAAAGGAACACTATGGGAGATGATATACAGTCTGGATGCAAAGCTGGTTGTGTTTGCGCTGAGTACAAAAATGGCTTACAACATCAAGTTAATATAAGAGTGCTACTACACAAACGGAGTTGGCAGTTATACTCCTTGCAACGGAATTATTAATGTCTCAGGGCTCTGGAGTAGTTTTCTGTGACTCTCAGAGTGCTCTTCGGACACTAAATTCTTTCAAAGCAGGTGGCGATGAGAGAAATTATGAGTAAGAGTGCATTTTCAATATTCAGTGTGTATGGATATCATCTCATGTTGGCATACGCAAGCACGACCACGTAGACAAATTGGCGAAGGAAACCTGCAGCAAGAATACTGTGAACAAAAATCTTGGGATGCCTCTTGCTAGGGTTGCACATATATTGAAGAGTTCTCATAAGGAAGAACTAGTAGATCTGACGAACACTCAAAGACCTGAAAGCTGTACCATAAGGCACTACGATCAGTATAGAGATAACAAGCCCTCCTATGGGTGGCACCGAAGTCAAACCAGATAATGTGATGTGATTATTGCCAGAACACGTTTAGGCTAAAGATTGTACTGGCAACTGCACGGTGCAAGAAGTGCAGATGAATCTAGATGCAGACTGTGTAACGAAGAAAACAAGCGAACGCTAGAGCACTATATTTCGAAATGTCATGTGATGCAGCCTTTCAGACCACCTATCATGAGGTATAAAGAACTATGTGAATATTTCATTTCATCTGATACATTGCAGGATATGCTCATAAAAAACAGTGTTCTGTAAACACAGTGGCAAAAGCATATCAACGTAATATTCATTTGTATGATGTATAATTTATATCTACAATTGCAGTAGTTACAGAATACTGTGCTATGCCAAATATATGTAAAATTAATCACGATTGTCCACGCTTAAGCATATAGCCAAGATGGTCAGTAAACTCAACTTAATTGCAAACGCTCGCTTAGTGATTGAATAAGATTGGATAGTAATGCCAAGGATATTGAAATATACTCTGAACACATGAAATATATGCATAGCACATGAAGCCGTATTATTCGAAACCACAATACCATAGGAAAATCATGGTGTATTGCATACATCATATATATCTCCTTTCTGAATATGGCAAATCATTACATTAAATATCTTTTCAGCTTCAGTATCATCACTATTCCTATCATCGTTATCATATCACAATTAGGTTCTCTTATTTCTGGTAGTAGAGATGTAGAGAATTTATATTTGCGAATATAATATATTGTAATGCATGCACTGCATAAACAAGTGTGTCCTGGATTTATGGAAATGACAGAAAACGTTTTCAGTTGAAAGGGTAAACTGTATTTTTTTTAGAATTACAAACTACAATATTTTCTTTTTCCAGTGCACAACCTAGGCAATTTTATGCCTTTTACGTGATGTGTCAAATATATACGTGTAAGCTAACACTGCATCTTACCTTGAGATATGAAAGCACTTTATAGTCGAATTCGAATTCAAAAAGAGAAGACAGTGCGGCGTGACTAAAAAAGATGGTGCTGCGCCATGTCATAGAAAACGGGTGCTAGTCGTCGCGGGCACTGCAGGCCCGCCGGGCCGCGGCCACGCGACAAGCGCTCTAAAACATTTCGACATAGGGCAGCTAATTTCAAGAGTCATAGTTTTATGTAATGCATTCTTTATATAAACATATTAGCTGCTGATACTGGCAGATTAATTTTTGTACAGACTAAGTGTCAAATGTAATTTTATCCCCATATTTAGCAGAAATTTGCTTTTATGTTGTGAAATTAGACATATTTCTTTAGCTATACTTTCATCTTCCGCCCGTTACAAAATAGGGTAATTAGAATGTCAGAACTATTTTTTTACTCGAAAACTTCTATGGCCTGTAATCTCCCTGTGTACAGTGAATTCCAGGGAGTAAGGCATCTACAATAACTGGTTAACTGTTAGACTTCATTTGGTGAAAACATGGATCATTTTTGGCCAACATCTTAGGTGTCTGTTCATGAAAGTGTGTGATTGTGTAGCTGTGTAAGTATGCGTACATGCATCAATGTGTGTGTGTGTGTGTGTGTGTGTGTGTGTGTGTGTGTGTGTGTGTACATACATATATATACATACATACATACATATATTTATATATATACTTATATAAATATCGACGAATAATCAATATATATATTTACACATGAGCGCCCATATGAGCACACACATATGTATAATACACACACACACACACACACACACACACACACTCACATATATATATATACATATATATACATATATATACATATACATATATACATATATATACGTATATATTTACTTATGTGTGTGTGCGTGTGTGTGTGTGTGTATGAATGAATGAATTAATTAATTAATTAATTAATAAATGAATGAATGAATGAATGTAATGCTTGTATATGTATATGTGTATGTCTGTGTGTGAGGTATATCTATATATCTCTTTATCTATCTATATATGTATGTATTTCTAAATACACACACATACATGTGTGTGTGTGTGTATGTGTGTGTCTGTGTGAAGTATATCTATCTATCTATTTATCTATCTATATATGCCGTAATATCTTTCACGATCCCTCAAGCTACTTGCTTGAAGCTTCTTAAAAACTGTGAATCACTCACGCAGCCAGGGAGTGGGTGACGCAACAAATGCTTCTCCAAGTCATCCTCACCACTAACGCTTAATTTTCTTCTCTCCCTGTAGCGGCAGTGTAAAGCAAGACGTCACATTACGCTGAAGGAACCTAGCACTTAACCAGTATCTGTTTTAAGTGGTAGTGGGTTTATATATCGAACTTCAATTGAAATGTTGGACTCTAGTAATTTCCGTATAGTTCATCTAAAGATCTTGCTTAACTAAATCTGAATCAAACCATTCTATTCTTACCTTTCTCTTGATGATGATTATTATGTATTCATCTAGGGCATTAAGCAAATAAAACTGTAGAGAGCAAAATTAATCATAAATTTCTTTAGGCTAAGTTTTATTTTTTTAGTGTATGCTTAACATTTTCTTATCACAGTTATTATTAATTCTTCCACTATCTTTCATAGTTCTCTAAGTGTCTAAATATTTCTAATTTGTGTTTAACCTTCATTTAGTTACCATAAAGTTATTTCATAATTTTCATGCAAGTGCAAAAAATATTTATGTTAATCTCAACTTGTTTCGAAACTTTAATTTCAATCACTAAAATATTGATTAGCCCTCTTAATTAAAGTTAATTTCAATTAAATTACTCATCAATTCAACAGAATATTACCGTAATTATCATGTTTTGATAACCTTATTTCAATTTATTTATATCTTCATATAACCAATATCTTTTTAAATCTGGTGTGTGTGTGTGTGTGTGTGTGTGTGTGTGTGTGTGTGTGTGTGTGTGTGTAGATAGATAGATATATAAATAGATATATATAGATAGATAGATAGATAGATAGATAGATGTACACACATGTATGTGTATATGTATGTATGTATGTATGTATATATATATATATATATATATATATATATATATACCTATATATATGAATATATGTGTATAAATATACCTATATATATGTATAAATGTATATACATATTTATGTGTATATACATACATATATATATATATATATATATATATATATATATATATATATGTGTGTGTGTGTGTGTGTGTGTGTGTGTGTGTGTGTGTGTGTGAGTGTGTGTGTTTGTGTGTGTAAATACATATACATATATATATATATATATATATATATATATATATATATATATATATCACTTTGTTTTTACACAATCCAATCTTCTTCATCTACTTTCCGCTGCTCCCGTTTAGGGGCGCCACTTCCTTTGTCACACAAACCTCTTGCATGTCCTCGATAACTATATCCATGAACCTTCTCATTGGTTTCCCTCTTTTTCTCTGGCCTGGTAACTTCATCCTCAGCATTCTTCTAATGCACGTCACTCCACAGAACATGGCCAAACCACCTTAGTCTTGCCTCTCTTACTCTCTCTCCTAAGCGACCAACTTTAGCTGCCCCTCTTATGTAGTCGTTCATTGTGCTATCTTTCCACGTCACTCCTAGAGAAAATCTCAGCAGTCTCTAGCTCTTTTCGTCATTGGTACCGTTGTCAGACCATATCTAGCTATATCATATCCTTTTGTCACAGATCACTTCTGACACTTTTCTCAATTCGTTTCAACCTGCCTGCACCCTCTTCTTCACCTCTTTGCTGTAACCCCCATTACTCTGACAGTTCAGCCTTGGTATTTGAATTCTTCTACCTTTGTCACTTCTCGTCCTTGCATCCTCACCTCTATCAGCTCCCTCATTTACACATAGGTATTCTGTCCTGCTCCTACTGACTTTCATTCCTCTTTTCTCCAGTGCATTCCTCCACATCTCTAAATCTCCCTCTACCTGTTGTCTCCCCTCGCTGAATATGACTATACGTCGTCGAGGGTATTCCTGTCTAATTCCATCCATCAGCTTGTCCATCACCATTGCAAAAAGAGCAGGCTTAAAGTCGAACTTTGATTGATTGATTGATTGATTATCTAAAATGATCTGCCCTTAATGCAGTAGTAGTAGTATCATTTATGTTATCATCATCATCATCATCATCATCATCATCACCATCATTATCGTTATTAACATTATTATCATTATTATTACTTACATGGCTACTATCACACTAATTGTTACTGTTTTACTTTTATCATTATCATCATTGTTATTATCATTATTATCATCAATATGATTTTTTTATTGATATTATTATTATTGTAACTAATATTATTATCATTATTATTATCAATGTTATTGTTGTAGTTGTCATTATTGTTATTACTATTATTATCTTAGTATTATTGTTATTGTCATTGTGTTATTAGTAGTAGTATTATCATTGGTCTTGGTATTACTATTAATAATATAACTATTATCATTATTGTTGTTGTTGTTCTGGCTGTTGTTGTGGTTATTATTATTATTTTCATTATCTATATTATTATCATTGTTATTATTATTATCATTATTATTATGATCATTATTTATATTATAATCATATTATTATCATCGATTTTTATTATCATTATTATTATTATTATCATTGTTATTATTATTATCATTATTATCATTATTAGTATTAGTATTATCATATTATTAGTTTATTAGTATTATCATTAATATTAATATTATTACTTTCAATATTATAATCATTGTTATTAATAGTATCATACTTTTATCATTATTAATGTCATTAACATATTATATTCATTATCATTATCATCATCATAATCAATTCTATTATTATTTTGTTATTATCACTCTATTTTCGTCATTATCAATATCATTATTATTATCATTGTCATTACAGTTATTACAATTATTATCATTCTATGATTATAATTTTTATCACTATCATTATTATTATCATTATCATCATTATTAGGAGAAATAGTCTATAATGTTATTATTACCATTATCACTGTCATCATCATTGCTATTATTATTATCATCATCGTCATTATTATTATTATTATTATTATTATCATTGTTATCTTTATCAGTATTGTTTTTATTAATATCATGGTCATCATTATCATCATTAATACTATCATCAGTGTCATTAATGTGACTACTAGAAAAATAATGATAATTATTATCATTATATTATCATCATTACCATATTTCTTATTTATTATTGTTGTTATAAGTATTAATATTATTATTATTATAATTTATTGTCATTTTTATTATAGTCATTATTATTTGTATTTTTATTCTTGATACTGTGTTATTATTATTATTATTTTCATTTTTATTCTTGATACTGTGTTATTATTATTATTATTTTTATATTCTTGATACTGTGTTATTATTATTATTATTTTTATTTTTATTCTTGATACTGTGTTATTATTATTATTATTTTTATATTCTTGATACTGTGTTATTATTATTATTTTTTTTTTTTTTTATTCTTGATACTGTGTTATTATTATTATTATTGTTATTACTAATACCTTGCTACTGTATGTTATTACCATCACTATTACTGTTCTTGTTTTTGTTACCGTTATTATTATTACCATTTTCATTTTAACAAGCATGTCTGAACCACGATGTTGACTGGTCGGTCGCCCTTGAACATGGAGCACTTCAGATGCTTTTAAAGATCCAGATTTGAAAAAGCCCTTCTGCAACTTGTGAATGAAAGGGCGACGGAAAGCAGTGCTGTCTATGCAGCGCACACCGACGGAGGCCATCCCCATCTTGCAGGAAGGCTCCAGAGCGCCGCTGGATCAGGGAAGCGTTTTTCTTCCATTTCGAAGGAGCT
>NC_061822.1:19202297-19204797 GCF_019202785.1 Penaeus chinensis
GAATGAGTTTAGCTAATTTGCATTTGTAACACCACACCATAATTTATCTTTTTGGTGTATGTACGCAAAGTACACATCTTTCGACCGATTTGTCTTAAATAATCCCTCCACCTTTTACTTGTAGAGCTTTTTTAAATTTTCTATCTTCTTGTATATGTTTCTGTACAGTTTTCTGTTGAATTTATTTTAATTTCGCATTTAACCTACGTTTTTCATTGAGCAACGTTTTCAATTCCTTATTCACCTAAGGCTTAATGTCTGGATACAACTTTAGACAAACTGTAGGCACCAACATATCAAGGCAAAAATTAAATTAAACATATCTAAATTTGTGTTAATATTCTCTCCGTTTTCTATTCGTGGCGATCAGTCAGTACACTCGAAACAAGCCTGCGGTCGCATGCTATTCTCCAGTTCCCAATTTCTGAGTGTTACGTGTTTGCATTGCACTGTGTGTGTGTGTGTGTGTGTGTGTGTGTGTGTGTGTGTGTGTGTGTGTGTGTGTGTGTGTGTGTGTGTGTGTGTGTAAATAAATATGTATATAAATTAATATATATACATATATTTATATGAATATATATATAACTGTATCAGTATATATGTATATAATATATAAATATATATTATGTATACATATATATATATATGTGTGTGTGTGTGTGTGTGTGTGTGTGTGTGTGTGTGTGTGTGTGTGTGTGTGTGTGTGTGTGTGTGTGAATAGATAGATTGATATATATTTATAGAAATATATATAGACATATGAATAAGATGTATATGTATACATATGTATGTGAGAGGTATACCGTCTCTCTCATGCGATTATTGCAGTATTTATTCCCATGTTTAATACTTTTAAGGTTACTATAGTGCAACAAATAAATTATTTAGCATGGCCCCATGAAAGAGTACCCCATGGGTTATACGGGAACGAACGTAGCGTGGCGAGACAGTGGTAGGTGGGTGGTAGCGAGCGGTAATACCTCGCCAGCTCGTTCATAAAACCCGGCTAAAACCGTTTGTGTGAACAACTGATTATTGATGGAGACACTTGTAAAATATGCATTTAGTTCGTGAAGCGTTTAAGAACAGGCATACAGCGTAAAATAGATGTTTGAATAAAAATGAGCAGCCAACTACTTATCTCTTAGGTATGGAACTGTGACGGTTGTGGTATGTCACTAAGTTCCTTGGGAGGAGAAAGAAACACCTCGGTGTCTCGGAGCAGACTGATTTATTTTCCGTGTACACAGTATGTGGGAAACATGCTGCCGCGGTTGTTTCGAAACGCAAATCAGTGCAGCCACTTGTTTCATGTGGTAATCTGCTGCTCGCCTCTATAATGCAAGTAAAATATACCTGGTTCGTATAATTAAAACCAAGTAAAAGACTTATTAAAAGACAAAGTATGATAAAATAATAAAATTGGGCTGCGAAAGATACCCCACAGACATTATTTAGTTACTTATGTATGGGGAGAAACAGCCCAGGCCAGGTAAACAAGCTCATTAAGACGGCAGACTAAGAGGTATACACTTCGTTTTGGAGTTGTATGCTGCAATGTTGCACGAGGACGCGTTCCTCAGCTTACATGTATATGTGTGTATATACATATATAGAACTATATGAATATATGTGTATGTATATATGTATATATATATATATATATGTGTGTGTGTGTGTGTGTGTGTGTGTGTGTGTGTGTGTGTGTGTGTGTGTGTGTGTGTGTATATAATATACATATATATATATATATATATATATATATATATATATATATATATGTATTTATATATACACATATATTTAGATATCTAAAATTATATATATATAAATTTATATAATTATATTTATATATATGTATAAAAATATATGCATATATAAATATATATAGACATCTATTTATATATATACATATATATACATATACATAAATACACATATATATGTATATACTTACATATATATATTTATGTATACATATATATATATATATATATATATATATATATACATATGTGTGTGTGTGTGTGTGTGTGTGTGTACATATAGAGAACTATACGAATATATATGCGTATGTGTGTCTATATATATATATAATATATATATATATATATATATATAGATATATATATAGATATATATATGTATATATACACATATATAGAAATCTATGATTATATATACATATATAGATAATTTTATATAACTATATATACATAAGTATAAGAATATATACATATATGAATATATATAGACATTTATTTATATATATAAACATATATATATACATATACATCAATACGTATATATGTATATACGTACATACATACATATATATTTATATATATATATATATATATATATGTGTGTGTGTGTGTGTGTGTGTGTGTGTGTGTGTGGTTGTATGTATGTGTGTGTGTATGTATATATGTGTGTGTATATATATATATATATATATGTGTGTGTGTGTGTGTGTGTGTGTGTGTGTGAGTGTGTGTGT
>NC_061822.1:19219797-19222297 GCF_019202785.1 Penaeus chinensis
ATATATATATACATATGTATGTATGTATATTTGTGTGCATATATGTGTGTGTGTGTGTGTGTGTGTGTGTGTGTGTGTGTGTGTGTGTGTGTGTGTGTGTGTGTACTGTTTATTATAGCTTATATATATATATATATATATATATATATATATATATATATATATATATATATATATATATATATATATATATATACATATATGTGTGTGTGTGTGTGTGTGTGTGTTGGAGGGGGAAGGAAACAGAAAGGTGTTTTTATACATGGATGCATGTTTATTGATGGAAAGATACATCTAAACAGTGTTTAGATGGCTAGAATTCGCTTATGTCAACAGAAATAGTAATATTATCGCACAGATCGTGACGCTGCCATGACCGGCGCACAAGCGACATTCAGCTTGACTCTTCCCAGGCGGGCGCCCCTTTGGCACGAGGAGTCCATGGCACGTTCCAGATTCAATGAACCCGATGGAAAATGGTCACCGAGAAGTACGAGTTTTTTTTGTTCTTTTGAATATCTTGTGTTTTATTCAACCTAGATTATACTTATCTCTCTGGATGGAAATGCGGGGTGCCGTCCGTAAGCATTGTACGCGCACGTACGTGGGCTTAGCTACGTACACGCATAGATATTCACCATTCTCATACCCAGTGATTTGTGTGAGGACACTCTTTCACGAGGAGGACAGTGTCACGTATAATAAGTTGTAATCGTGCCCTGTTTTTGCAACACAACTAGATGGGGTCTGTTAGTGGCATCATGCTAGTGGTTTGCCATGTCGTCATTAGTGACGTCATAAACCGTGATAAGGCAGCCACTCACGGGTGTCCGTGTGGTCGAGCCATTAGCCAATACCCTGACTAGGGGGCGTAGATACCCCCCAGGTACTTTGGGAGTATCGCAGATCTGCTTACTGCTCGGAACCCGCTGCTATAGTCTACATAGGTCACGGTTAATACTACGTGGTTTACCTGGAACTCACGACTGTATATGTTTGAATATTTAGTGACAGGCGCAAGGGTGGTGAACTTGGATATAAAGTACTCGTGCATAACTGAAAATATTTAGCTATGTTCAGGTATAGATGAAATAATAAGCACAATAAACCTGCAATTAATGATACTGGTGACCCAATTGATGATACAACATTTTCTGCTGTATAAGCGTCTGGGTAGTCTGAGTAACGCCGAGGTATCGTATCGACTCCTAGGAAATGTTGAGCAAAGAATGTAATATTTACACCGATAAATATAACTAAGAAATGGTTTTTTAATCATTTTTAATCATATGACCTGTAAATAATGGCAATCAGTGAGCAATACCGGCGAAAATACCGAATACTGCTCATGTTAAAAGAACATAACGGAAATGAGCTAAAACAAAGTAAGTGTCATGGAAAATGATATCAACTGATTAGTTAGAACAACTTCCTATTGCAAATAAGATTATAAATCTTAGAGTTCAGATTAAGGAAGGACTATAATTTAGTTGAGTACCGTAGAGTGTTTCTAATCAACTTAAAAAATCTAATACCTGTAGGAACAGCAATAATCATTGTTGCAGATGCGAAATAGTCAAGGGTATCAACATACCATACTGTAAATATATGGTGTGCTCATACTACAAATCCTAAAACACCAATAGCCAATATAGCATAAATTATTCCGAAAGCAGGAAGAATAGGTGTTGGTTTGAAACGGGATCTCCGCCGGCTGGAACAAAGAAAGCGGTATTTAGATTTCGATCTGTTAAAAGTATAGGAATAGCTCATGCTAGGACTGGTAAGCACAGTAAAAGCAATCAAACAATGATAAATACTGTTCAAACAAAAAGAGGCATTCGGTCTATAGTTATCCCTGTTGATCGTATATTAATAACGGTTGGTATGAAATTTACGGCTCCTAAGATCCTGTTAAATTTAATGAAAAGATCCCTAAATTTACTGAGGGACCAGCATGAGCAATTCTAGCAGATAAGGGAGGATAACAGTCTGATCCTGTTCCCACACCTCTTTCGGCTATACCTCTAGACAAAAGTAGGGTTATTGAAGGGGGTAAAAGCCAGAATCTATAAAAAGAAAGCTATATCGAGGGCACATAATATTAAAGGAACGAGTTAATTTCCAAATCCTCCAATTATTATAGGTATAACTCTAAAGAAAATTATAACGAAACCATGGGCTGCAACTACAACATTATAGATTTGGTCATCTCCAACAAGGTTGACCGAATTCAGCACGAGTAATAAGTCTAAGGGCAGTACCTACTATTTCAGCTCAAGCTCCGTAAATAAAGTCTAGTGTTACAAATGTTTTTATGGTTTATAGAGAATAATCCTCGTTGCGTTGGATAAAATGGCTGAGTTATAGGCGATAGACTATGAATCTATAAACGGAGAAGTATCCTTTTATCATGACTTTAAGTGGAAATTAAACATAAGACGCCAGACTGCAATTCTGAAGATGCGTAAAAAGCCAGAGCTTAAAGAATAAATGTCTT
>NC_061822.1:19237297-19257297 GCF_019202785.1 Penaeus chinensis
TGCTTCCATCCAGTCTGGAAACTGTAAATGGGGCGGCTGCATATGAAGTCCTTCCTTGTAGCAAACTGCAATTCTCCTGTTTTGCATTCATCTTTTGTCGCATCTCTGCTAGTGAATGTAAAAAGGAATTTTCCCCAAGGTTTTCTCAACAGATTTAGCATCTTCCTTTAGGATACATATATGGGTCTGTTTCCTCTGTTCGTCCTGAATCCTCTCACATTAGCAGACAGGGAAAGTACCTTGTCCTGTAGCCTGGGCGAGTCCTTCAGTGAACTGCTGGTAGCCAGAGCTGGGAATGCCTTTACATCTGTAGAAAAAAGTTAGAGGTGTACCTGTAGGTAAGGATTTGCAGGTCATAGGGAACGCAAGAAATGTGAATTCCGCTTATTCTGCTCTCTTAACACAGACTGTAACAGGCATTTCTATTGGAGCCCAATAGATAGAACTACCAGATATTCTTTGCTGGCAGTTATCAGCAGTGAAGACAGTCGACTGCTGAGGTCGAAATGATGGTCCTCAGGAATTCTGCTATAGCAACAGATTTCTATTCGTTTTGTAAGCATAAAGAATGTTATGCAATGCAGAGAGCTCTTGTTGGAGTTATATAACATTCAACACCAACTCGTTTTTGTCCATGCAATATGGATGGTAATGGGTGTCTGTATCTGAGGTAAGTGTATCTGGTTCATGTGGAGAGGCTGGCTTTTCAAATGCCACAGGAACATATGTGACAGGATGTCTGATGCCAGTTGCATCCTGCAGTGCTTGGTTATGGTCGAAAAAAAAGTCACAAATGTGTATACACAGATTTTCGCAGTTATTAGGGACGTCTCTCATAGGCAGACCATACACACTACACCAATGAAAGGGAGTGGATCCTGAGAGTTCCTTGGGATGGGCAATCTCCATGTGCAATTGTACAAGTATTGTGTGACTGACACTTGAGAGCTGGATCTGCCTGGCAGGCTAATGGTCGCTCGCGCAATTTTACCTACCTAGCATGTGCTTAGCCATAGCCAGAGTGACAGGAAGGGTTCTGCCTATATTCCATCCTTTATTGGGAATTGGAGTGAAATTGCATAGGTAAGAGTGCCTCACTCCAATGTTGGCTCATGTCCATCTAAATGAGACCCTATGTAACTTTGCCCATGGGAATTACCATGTCAACACATAAGGACAAATAAGTGATATACTTAATAACAAGCCTATATACTGGTACAGAAAGTGCTGTAAAGAGTGGTGGAGGCCTGTCGAGCTTCTTTCGTGTTATTAAAGGAGTCCTTGCACCAACACTTTTTAACATTTACATGGACTGGATAATGGGCAAAAATACTATCCAAAGTCAATGTAGGGCAACACTGATCAAGGTCTTATTGGTCTCCTAAGAGAGACTAATATTTAAAAAAAAAATGAATTATGCATAATGTTTATGCAATAGTTTTATACTATTAAAGCATTGTTTTTTATATAATATTGCTGGTCTTTACGTTTAAGAGTTTATTTCTTGAATTTTAAACATTCTAAGTATTTTAACATTTCAATCCAATAAGGTATTTACCACTAATGACCTTAGCTGTCGATGCAGCAGATACCTTTAAATAATCGACCATTCAACCATGATGACAATGACTCAGACTGTCACAACCCTGAAGGAGACCTCTGGGTAAGACTCCCCTCCCTGCTCCAACCTTGGCCAAGCCCTCACAGGCAGAGCCAAAGCAGGTGGAAGCCATGCAGTCAGAGCCAAAGCAGGCTGAGCCTACCCAGGCAAAGCCAGAAGAGGCTGAGACCACATAAGCAAAGTCTGAAAAGGTAAAGATGAAGATCCCTTAATCAGCAAGGACATGTAAATGATACCTAGTAACATCATGGCACACAACCTAAGCATACTACAGCGGAACAAGTGGCTTTTCTCTAAAAAGTGACATTCAGTGACGTGATTGTGCGATCAAGGAACATTGATATTGCAATGCTCTAGGAGATGCTAACAAAATTATGTCCACTTTTCAGGGTATCATGTCTTTGTGTTGCCAAGCACAACCGGTACTAGAGGCTTGTATTCTCTGTGAGAACAAGTAGCACCAGTTTGCCAGCCGGATTGAGGGCAAACCAAGAATGCCTACAACCAGGAAGACACTTTCAGCAGAGACAGGGTAGCCGAGCCCGACAACTCGGACACTAGACAAGATGGTTGAGAGGATGGTATTAAAACGGCTCCAAGGGAAGCTGGGACACCCACATGTACACCTCCATGAGTTTACAAGGGGCATGAACACAGCTCACAGCATACCAAGCCAAGACTCAGAGAACAGCCAGCATTGTCACATCTGTGGCAGTATTCCTATATCTGGAAAAGGCTTTTGAACTAGAGACTTCTATTCAGGAGACCCTGATCCAGGATATGGTCAATGCAGCCATGACTCCTCGTTGCTTCTTCATGGATAGATCAGTCAATCCAGTAACCTACATTACAGATGCTGGCTTTGCAGTAAGGGATACCACAACATCCATGAGGGTAAAAGATATTGTCTCAATGCGAGGAAAGAAAGATTCTAGGACTGCCATTGACAATCTGCAGCACAGCATACCCAGCAACATCTACCTGCAGAGCCACAGCCACAGGACAGGCCGCTGTCCTGCAGTTACATAATGAGGAAGAGAGAACTTCCCCCTCGATCAGATGCCAAAGGCTAAGAGCATAAGAAGCAGAAACTAGGAGCGCTACAAAGATATCAAAGGCACATACTAACCGATAAGAAAATCGACAGTTGAGATTAGAGAAAAAATACATCGCAAATATAGGAATGAATGAATGCGTTTGTTGAAAGGGGGGAGGTAGGGGATGGGAGGGAAAGGGGGGAGGTAGGGGATGGGAGGGAAAGGGGGGAGGTAGGGGATGGGAGGGAAAGGGGGGAGGTAGGGGATGGGAGGGAAAGGGGGGAGGTAGGGGATGGGAGGGAAAGGGGGGAGGTAGGGGATGGGAGGGAAAGGGGGGAGGTAGGGGATGGGAGGGAAAGGGGGGAGGTAGGGGATGGGAGGGAAAGGGGGGAGGTAGGGGATGGGAGGGAAAGGGGGGAGGTAGGGGATGGGAGGGAAAGGGGGGAGGTAGGGGATGGGAGGGAAAGGGGGGAGGTAGGGGATGGGAGGGAAAGGGGGGAGGTAGGGGATGGGAGGGAAAGGGGGGAGGTAGGGGATGGGAGGGAAAGGGGGGAGGTAGGGGATGGGAGGGAAAGGGGGGAGGTAGGGGATGGGAGGGAAAGGGGGGAGGTAGGGGATGGGAGGGAAAGGGGGGAGGTAGGGGATGGGAGGGAAAGGGGGGAGGTAGGGGATGGGAGGGAAAGGGGGGAGGTAGGGGATGGGAGGGAAAGGGGGGAGGTAGGGGATGGGAGGGAAAGGGGGGAGGTAGGGGATGGGAGGGAAAGGGGGGAGGTAGGGGATGGGAGGGAAAGGGGGGAGGTAGGGGATGGGAGGGAAAGGGGGGAGGTAGGGGATGGGAGGGAAAGGGGGGAGGTAGGGGATGGGAGGGAAAGGGGGGAGGTAGGGGATGGGAGGGAAAGGGGGGAGGTAGGGGATGGGAGGGAAAGGGGGGAGGTAGGGGATGGGAGGGAAAGGGGGGAGGTAGGGGA
This sequence comes from Penaeus chinensis, assembly GCF_019202785.1. Classification (NCBI taxonomy): domain Eukaryota; kingdom Metazoa; phylum Arthropoda; class Malacostraca; order Decapoda; family Penaeidae; genus Penaeus; species Penaeus chinensis. The sequence goes on from NC_061822.1 coordinate 19,240,924, forward strand.
TGGGAGGGAAAGGGGGGAGGTAGGGGATGGGAGGGAAAGGGGGGAGGTAGGGGATGGGAGGGAAAGGGGGGAGGTAGGGGATGGGAGGGAAAGGGGGGAGGTAGGGGATGGGAGGGAAAGGGGGGAGGTAGGGGATGGGAGGGAAAGGGGGGAGGTAGGGGATGGGAGGGAAAGGGGGGAGGTAGGGGATGGGAGGGAAAGGGGGGAGGTAGGGGATGGGAGGGAAAGGGGGGAGGTAGGGGATGGGAGGGAAAGGGGGGAGGTAGGGGATGGGAGGGAAAGGGGGGAGGTAGGGGATGGGAGGGAAAGGGGGGAGGTAGGGGATGGGAGGGAAAGGGGGGAGGTAGGGGATGGGAGGGAAAGGGGGGAGGTAGGGGATGGGAGGGAAAGGGGGGAGGTAGGGGATGGGAGGGAAAGGGGGGAGGTAGGGGATGGGAGGGAAAGGGGGGAGGTAGGGGATGGGAGGGAAAGGGGGGAGGTAGGGGATGGGAGGGAAAGGGGGGAGGTAGGGGATGGGAGGGAAAGGGGGGAGGTAGGGGATGGGAGGGAAAGGGGGGAGGTAGGGGATGGGAGGGAAAGGGGGGAGGTAGGGGATGGGAGGGAAAGGGGGGAGGTAGGGGATGGGAGGGAAAGGGGGGAGGTAGGGGATGGGAGGGAAAGGGGGGAGGTAGGGGATGGGAGGGAAAGGGGGGAGGTAGGGGATGGGAGGGAAAGGGGGGAGGTAGGGGATGGGAGGGAAAGGGGGGAGGTAGGGGATGGGAGGGAAAGGGGGGAGGTAGGGGATGGGAGGGAAAGGGGGGAGGTAGGGGATGGGAGGGAAAGGGGGGAGGTAGGGGATGGGAGGGAAAGGGGGGAGGTAGGGGATGGGAGGGAAAGGGGGGAGGTAGGGGATGGGAGGGAAAGGGGGGAGGTAGGGGATGGGAGGGAAAGGGGGGAGGTAGGGGATGGGAGGGAAAGGGGGGAGGTAGGGGATGGGAGGGAAAGGGGGGAGGTAGGGGATGGGAGGGAAAGGGGGGAGGTAGGGGATGGGAGGGAAAGGGGGGAGGTAGGGGATGGGAGGGAAAGGGGGGAGGTAGGGGATGGGAGGGAAAGGGGGGAGGTAGGGGATGGGAGGGAAAGGGGGGAGGTAGGGGATGGGAGGGAAAGGGGGGAGGTAGGGGATGGGAGGGAAAGGGGGGAGGTAGGGGATGGGAGGGAAAGGGGGGAGGTAGGGGATGGGAGGGAAAGGGGGGAGGTAGGGGATGGGAGGGAAAGGGGGGAGGTAGGGGATGGGAGGGAAAGGGGGGAGGTAGGGGATGGGAGGGAAAGGGGGGAGGTAGGGGATGGGAGGGAAAGGGGGGAGGTAGGGGATGGGAGGGAAAGGGGGGAGGTAGGGGATGGGAGGGAAAGGGGGGAGGTAGGGGATGGGAGGGAAAGGGGGGAGGTAGGGGATGGGAGGGAAAGGGGGGAGGTAGGGGATGGGAGGGAAAGGGGGGAGGTAGGGGATGGGAGGGAAAGGGGGGAGGTAGGGGATGGGAGGGAAAGGGGGGAGGTAGGGGATGGGAGGGAAAGGGGGGAGGTAGGGGATGGGAGGGAAAGGGGGGAGGTAGGGGATGGGAGGGAAAGGGGGGAGGTAGGGGATGGGAGGGAAAGGGGGGAGGTAGGGGATGGGAGGGAAAGGGGGGAGGTAGGGGATGGGAGGGAAAGGGGGGAGGTAGGGGATGGGAGGGAAAGGGGGGAGGTAGGGGATGGGAGGGAAAGGGGGGAGGTAGGGGATGGGAGGGAAAGGGGGGAGGTAGGGGATGGGAGGGAAAGGGGGGAGGTAGGGGATGGGAGGGAAAGGGGGGAGGTAGGGGATGGGAGGGAAAGGGGGGAGGTAGGGGATGGGAGGGAAAGGGGGGAGGTAGGGGATGGGAGGGAAAGGGGGGAGGTAGGGGATGGGAGGGAAAGGGGGGAGGTAGGGGATGGGAGGGAAAGGGGGGAGGTAGGGGATGGGAGGGAAAGGGGGGAGGTAGGGGATGGGAGGGAAAGGGGGGAGGTAGGGGATGGGAGGGAAAGGGGGGAGGTAGGGGATGGGAGGGAAAGGGGGGAGGTAGGGGATGGGAGGGAAAGGGGGGAGGTAGGGGATGGGAGGGAAAGGGGGGAGGTAGGGGATGGGAGGGAAAGGGGGGAGGTAGGGGATGGGAGGGAAAGGGGGGAGGTAGGGGATGGGAGGGAAAGGGGGGAGGTAGGGGATGGGAGGGAAAGGGGGGAGGTAGGGGATGGGAGGGAAAGGGGGGAGGTAGGGGATGGGAGGGAAAGGGGGGAGGTAGGGGATGGGAAGGGCAGTGGAGGAAGAGAAGGGGCATGGGAGGGGCAGGGGAGGGGAGGGGACGAGGCACAATCCATATCTGGCAATTAGTGCGTAGTTCTTTTCTTCGTTCCCTTTCTCCTGCTTACCTTCCCACCGCTATCTCTTCTCTTTCCGTTTTGTTGAGCACTCTTCTCCTCCTTCCCTTCCCCTCTTGCACATTTTGTATCTGATTTAATTTCTAATCTATCCAAGGAATAGTTCAGGAAAGAACGTCGAGGCCATACCAGCTGGAAAACTTAAAGGTCATTTTTGCCGACTTCCGCTGCAGTGTCGACACTTCATCTTCGAACCTTTGATTCCAAGACCGTTATTTTTGTGATTTTTAAGGAGTCGCCTCTGAAATGTTCGAGAGCATTGCCAGCCTTTCCAGTCGAGATCTCGCGACATGCTTCAGGTTTAATCTCAGATTTATTTTCATTAGTATTCTTTTGACAGCTTATATCCATTATTTTTTGTTTTCTTTATTCGTTTTTTTTTTTTTTTTCATTCCTAAAGTTTTCACAGAAATTAGAGGGACGCTTGGAATAATGACTTCTATTCTTGCTCTGTTTTTGTTTTCATTTTCCTTCTATACTCATATCCATTGTTTATCTTCCATTTCCCTTCGTTTACTTTATTGTCCCTGTTATCACTAATATTAGTATTCCTTCATCACTAATTTGTCTATATTCTCAATATCATTGTCTTTTTTACCATACTGCATACTTTTCACACACACACACACACACACACACACACACACACACACACACACACACACACACACACACACACACACACACACACACACACACATCTCACTCCCCTCTGGCCACCTCGCGGCGGTAACAAGGTTAGCACTCCAGCCTCTTGTTAAAACTTTTGTTTATAAAAACATTACCACGACCTGTGCCCTTTTGGCAGGGGAACGGGGGGGGGGGGGGTGATGTTGCCATAAGCCTCTGCCTCGCTCGTTCACCTTCATGATGACTGAGTTGCCATGCTTGTGTAGATGTATAAACAAGACAACTTCCCACCGGATGAATGAATGACAAAGGAGAGATGCAACGTCAGGCTGAGTGAACAATGTACAAAAACGGTGTTATTGTATTGGTGGAAAGTGGGGACGTGAGTAGCAGCGGTAATAATGGTTGCACGTGAACTGCGAACCGGCTTAATATGCACGAACAGAACTGACTGGCTGACCGCACTCTCATAGTAAATCCGCAATACTACAATGTTAACTTTTTTCCGCAGTTTTCGACATATCTGTGTTTTCCCCACTCTGGATTGGCCTCACATCAAACAGAAGAGGGAACCCTTTCTCTCGAGCAACCGAAAGCAGCATGCCTTTGGCACTTGCTATAGCTTGCATTACTGACAAGGAAAGCATTTTGACCGAGGTTTCAAAGTGAGTGCAATATGCACAATACTTGAGGCAAAACACAGACCAAAAATACTTCTACAGAGACGCAATACTCACTTTGAAGTGTGAACGCTTCACCTGACCCGGAATTATGTTGCTTGTCGGACCCATAGCTCATTCCTAGCAGCGAAGAAGCGGCTGAATAAGCAGGAAAGTGTTGCAGTTACTGAATTGCAGGAACATTTTCCCTGCTTGATACAAGGTAAAGTTGTATCACAACAGGCACTATCTATACTGAACATTTTCACTGTATTAATGTTTAGCGCAATAGTTCTCATAGTTATCCTAACAGAGGCTTTATATAATTAATGAGTTATATAATCCAGTATTCCATTGCTCCGTGTTTAACAACTGGAATGCTGTAGGTGACATTTTATATTGAAATTGTAGTTGTTTTCTGCAGGCCTCAATATAAATTACTACTATTTATTTGTATCACTACCCAATTAATCTTGGTTTCACACTCCTGCCAAATACTTGTACCATTGCATCCATCTGTCTGAAACTGCACATGGAATTGACATTCGGGTTTGTTTCGTTACCTGCGAAGTGGCACAGGTCTTTTCGACCTGTCTGTGTACCTTTTTCTATTGGGCTTCTTTCAGAATTCATTAACAGGTATGAAACACTGAAACAGTGAAGGTCAGAAAAAAGTTGTTAACAAAGAAGTCAGTCTTAAAAAGATTACTGTCATTAAAAGGTTAGAATTCATTATGAGGTCAAGGATGCAAAAAGTTGTCACATAAAATAATGTCATAAAAAGGTCAATGTCATAACATTGGACACAGTTATTTTCTTCTAAAACAAATTGGAGTCTGACGGCCAGGAGCTTCATATCAAAGTCAAAACACCCATTTGCGTTAGAGTCACGATCACGATCCAAAAATGAGATCAATAAATTAATTACATAAAGATCCACTGGAAGAAAATGACAAATGATTATTAGGACTGCATTGCACTCCCCCTGGAGACATCTTTGAAAGTCCCTTTGGATTACACTCCCTAGTTAGAAACCTCTGCTCTAGACAGTGGCTGCCATACTCTTCAAGGAGGGGCAGACCTCTTCCCACAAGTGAAGACACTTCAGAGCGCCAAGACATAAGTCGTGCTAAGCCTTCTTAAAGATGTTGCTGAATCATATTGTGGGAGATGTGTATGCATCTTCCACTTGAACTGGTCTAATATCTCTTTAGGGAGCGAATGTGTCGGTGTGAGTTCCCACTGGTATGCCTGGGAACTGTAGTTGAAGTGGAGATTAAATAGGAACCCAGTCGGCCAAGGACTGGTCAGACCTTGTGTTGCCGCTGCTGTTGTTGTGTTCATCTGGGGGATCGGGGAATGCTGATATCGAACAGGAACAGGAACAATTACAAAAAAGAGGAACCGAAGTTCGAAAAGGAAAGAGGAGACAGAAGAACTCGTTGCTGGCAACTAGCAAAAATGAAATATTAGTATGAGAAGCTAAAGTTAGGAGGTGTAACCCTTTGCTGGTCATAATTATGGCTGATGTGTCATGGAAGTGGCCAAACACGGCAACGGAACTCAGTTTCCAGGAGATACCCTCTCTTGCTACCTCTCCATCCTCGCACTCGTCATCCTCCCTGCTGTTAAGTCGGGTTGACTTCGAGTACATTGCATTGATTGGCTGCAGGAGTGACCATGCCCGCTTCTCCTTGAACAGCTAGGACCCGTAAGGGTTTTAGCTTTGCCCTCCAGAGTTACTGCACATGATTTCTGATTTTAATTCTATTGGTTATGTCTATATCCATATCTGTATCTATATTATCATACATATGTGCGTTCACATACATACATGCATATATACACGTACCTATGCAAATATATATGCATATATACACTTCCGTGTATACTTGTACATGCACATATCCTTATACATACATATGTATCTTTCTTATGTTCTAGGAAGTGATATATACATTATATATAAAAGAAGAGAGGAAGTATCTCTTGGTAGGTTTATTTAGTCTAGTTGATATAATCAGTCTTTGAGTATATCGGGGAAGGGGGCTCTCCCCTGGCTTGTAGTAAATTACGAGACCACCATCTGTATTCATTATCAGTCTCTTCGTGAGTCTCCGAGATTCCAAAAACTAGTGACCTGTCTGTGTATTCTTGTGCTCAGTGGTTCCAGGTTATGTTGCTGATGAAGTATTCATATAAAGGTGAGAGATTGGGAGAGCTAACCCCTTTGATTCATAGTAAATTTATTTTTTTTATAGCCTGGGTTGGTAGTGAAAACATCTTTGGGATTTCTTCGGTTGAAGTTTTTATTTTTTTAATTCGAGATTCTGAAGATATTTTGCCAGTATCTTCCGTGAATGTCCTCTTTATCTATATCTTGGAATTGTTTGTTGCCAAGGTGATCATACACATATGGGCTGTGCTGGTCTCCTGGTACTGGGTTTGTAGGTGCTGGAACTTTAGAGAGGTGATGGGATGTGGTAGCATGCGGTAGGCTCTGTAGGGAATACTTTCTTTTCTACCTTTTAGTATGTCACTAAACCATCTTTCCGTTTCCTGGTCTATATCATCGAAGGATCTGTATATTTTTTTTTTAATCTTTCATAGTCTGCATTCTTGTAACAAGGTGTTGGGTTTTAGGTATGATAGTAAGATTTGTGGAGATATCCAAAATGATTGGTAGGTGATCACTTGTGGTGATGTCACCTGGTGATAGTCTGGTGTCTAGGTGGGCATATCTGTTTGCAAGAACCAGATCAGGGCAGGTGGTGGCATTTTTCCTTATGAGAGTGGGGAAGTCAGGGCCCAGGTGTAATAGTCATCCATCTGCCATAAGGTACTGTTTTTTTGTTGCTTCAGGAGCCATGAAAAGTCTGGGTAAGGGAGGTAGGGTCAGCGTGGTGGGAGGTATCCAGTGGCTATGACTTTTGGGAATATATTGTTTCAATTTCAATACCCAGGAATCCTTCCTCAAAATCATCCAGAAATGTGTTGTAGTACCTTCTTTATGGCTAGAGTAATCCTGCTGTTTTTTCCTGAAGCATTTCTTTGGTAAGGGTGTTATATTAAAAGATGTTTATTCTGTCTTGCTCTTTTTCTCCATCGCTGTTGATTAGCATTATATCTGGGTGGTGTACTGCATATTTATATGTCAGTTCAAATTTCCGGGTGTTCCATTGAAGTACGTTGTGCTGGATTATGCGAAGTTGGTATTTCAGTTTATGTATCTGCTGGACTATCACTGCTATTATTTCGATGGAGCCTGTTTCTAGGAGCGCCTTAATTTCTATATGCATGTATTCTTTGTTGGTGAATTGGAATCTTATCTGCCCAGATTTTATTTCTTTACCCAGCATGTGTTTTCCGAATATTGTATGTCTTTTGGGAGCTAGAGTGAATAGTTGAAGGCCAGTGTCTGTAAGGTCACCTGGAATTCCCCCATACAGTATCTTGGTGGTTGGCCTGGGTGTTTCTATCAGTAGTTTTGGAGGGGCAGCAGCAGAAGTGATGAGATCAAGCTCTGCATCTGGTGATTCTGCCTCCATTTGGGAGAGGGTTAAGTCAAGGGAGCAAACATGCTCTCTGTGGATATGGAGTCAAGTCGTGTTTGGGTATGACTTGCGTGTTGGGGAGTGGGCTGGGAGACTGTCTTTGGCAGGATCAGCATTCTTTGCTTCTGTGGTAGTGTTTTGATGATGTGGTTATGTGACATAGTGACATTGAATACGGGTGCCGAATCCATGACATTGGGGACCTCGACTTCTGGGAGGTGAGCTTCTCTGAGGCATTTCTTTACTTCTGCATAGGTCCCAGGTTTCCCTAGGTTGGCGAGGTGTGCATGAATAAGGATCACGAGGACTTTGTATGAAATCTCATTAGGAATCTCTATAATCTGTTGGGCATATTTGAGGGCGGCTTGTGCTTTCTTGGCAACTGTGTTGTACAGTGTTGTTCACTACAGACTTTGGTATCTTTGTTTGGACAGTTTTTCTTTATGTGTGTGCATGAATAGCAAGACATACATTGAGGGATGTTGGTGTATCTTTCTTGTTCTATATTCCGGGGTGGAATAGAGAACCAGAAAAGTCTTAATCCATTTTCTTTCACTTTGTCTGCCTTGGCCATGGTTCAAAATCCTTTCACTATGCTGGACTTCTTCATGACATAGATGTTAACCTTGGTAAAGGGAGCGCTCTTTTTTATGGACCGTTTCAGGTCCTCTTCTGCCTGGTCAAGGATTTCATTCTCTACTCCCTTGAGTACCAGGGTCCTCTTGGATTTTTTTCAGTGTAGATTCTTTGTATATCGCATTGATGCATTCGTCTGTTTCAATAATGGCTATATATCTGTCATGGGCGTCAGACAGTTTGACAACCTTGATTTTGTTTCAGCATAGGGTCTGTAGCAATTTGGTCCTAGTCATACTTTCGGTATGACCAGTGTGTCACATGCCTTGTTATTGCCCCCCCCCCCCCCCCCCCCAGTGCTCTTGCTGCAACCGAAGGTCATAGGGGTGCTTAGAAGGCTGGCTCAGAAGACCCCAGAGTGGGGACCTATCCATCTTCTTTCTCTCTTAAGTGGAGCACTTATGAAGGACCTCAGTTTCCTTGTCCCTAATCTCGACCCTGCCGGGCCACAGGGCAGAAGATCCTCCTGAGTGGCCTGGAATTGGAACTTTGGTATGGGAAACGTTCTTTACCCCAATCCTTCTTGTAAGGGGATGGGAGTGCGTCCCCTCAGTCCAGGCGAATGTAAGAGTCTGCTGTTTCCCATTGGACCAGGAAAAGAAGAGATCGTGGTAGTGGCAGGTGTTTAAATGGCACCTTTGTTACACAAAAAAAAGCTGTTGGCTTTGAAGGCACAGCTAGTTTTTGTTTATCTACACTCCAAAGGAGTGACAGTGAGGGGACGAACTCTCAGATAGATCTGGTCAAGGTCGAGGAACCCTCGGTGGCTTGACGGAATCCTCTGTAGAGTCTTCTTGTCAAATCTCAGACTAGAGTCCGAAGATTATGTTAGTCAGCAGTGCCGGAAGACAGTCCACACCTATCAGCTGAAAAGGATACCAAGTACCATTCATGAGAAGAAAGTTAGTGCAATGCAGAGCATGCTGATCTCGATTCCGGAATCCACGGCTTAAATATACGTGCACTGAGTAAGCCAGCAGGGAACAAGGGGAGCCTGCAGTCCAGTGAGATAGCCGAAAGGTGTCCGTGTCAGCTAGTCAGGTCTCTGCAGTAAATCGAGAGAAGCGTTAGATGTGATCCAACCTGGGAGGTATGCTGTACTTCAGTTTGCAGGTTCATGCTGCTACAATAAACAGGTGGGTCATGAACAAATTAAGGTCTAAGAGAGAGCCTAATATAGCATCAGCTTATATTAGGCTCTCCTGTACCTACCCTTAAGGTTCCACACATGATCTTCAACAGATTAAGGAATTGGTTTTAGGTGTAAGCAGTCGGTCAAAATGACATCAGCAATTTAATTTAATCATTAGTTAGACTTTGGGCCAAATAGCTATGCTTAATTCCGAGTCATTAGGTGGAGGATTCCCTAAGTAAAGATTTATATAATGCTTTTTGTAATCGAAAAATTTGAACCCTAGTAAAGACCTTATAAAACGCCCAATGTTCTTAGCTGTAACACCAATATTATTTATCTTAATGGGAAACTGGCAAATTATAGTTAAATGTTTGTTGAATGCTAATCTCGAGATCCGCATTTGGAATGATGTTTTCAGCTTTTTCTTGTGAAAAGACTTGCAGTTAATGTTTCAGTGTTACATCAACAGCAGCACGTCCACCGAGCATGATTAAATCACATGTGAATACGAGAGCTGTGGCCTTCCCTGACGTCACGGTTGCCTGTTTGCTCCACAGTTAAGCTTGTTCTGACCTTGGGAAGTTTAAAAAAGTCGGTTGCAAATTCTTATTCGTTGCGACATAAGTGGCTTCTTTTTCGGTCGTTTTGAATGGCGCCGATGCTGCCAGTGCGCGTCCTTAGGCAGGGTCTTTTAGTGTGTGTGTCCAAATTGGAAGCCAAATGCCCCTTGACCACAACACCCGAAGGAAAACACCCCATGACTATGCCCAGGAATAAGCAGTTGCAACTCTTCATAGACTCAGTAATTTAGATCCTTTTGATTGGCCGTTAAGACGGGAAAAAGAACGGGAAAAACTTAGGGCAAGATGAAGAAAAAGAGCAGATGGTAAAAAGAAGTAAGGGAAAGGGAAGAGGAAGATAATCAAATAGCTTTATGGTTCAATCTGCAGTGATTTCTCCATGTCCGAGGTTACAACCAAAGGGAAAGCGGTGACCGGAAAGGGGGAAAGGGGCAGAAAAGAGAGAGATAATAAGAGAGAAAGAGAGAGAGAGATGATAAAAATGTGAGATAATAAAAAGAGAGAGAGAGAAATAATAAAAGAGAGATAACAAAAGAGAGAGAGAGAGAATGTTAAAAGAGAGAGAGAGAGAGATGTTAAATAGAGAGAGGGATATTAAAAGAGAGAGAGAATAGAAAGATAGAGAGAGAGCATGTCGAGTGGGTCAGACGAAACGGACAGAGAGTGAAGTGAGAATCCTTGAGGAATATGCTCAATAATCAACTGTTTGAAATGGATGAAAGGAGGTGAAAATAATATGGCATATCTTTTAATTCATCATTCCATTTATGGATAAGATTACGTATCAAAATACACAAGAGAGAGAGTCGACAGCAAGGGGATCGGATCAGGGGCCAGCCGTGTCAATAAGCAGACTGACACGTAGGCACGGCGAGGTCGCAGCGAAAATGGCCGGCCTGTCGGGACCGGGAGGCCCAGGTGGGAAAAACGATCAATGGCTGCCCCATACTTGACTTGAAGCAGAAGACACAGGATCCAAGTTTCCTCTGCCGACAGCGGGCGGGGTTCCGTGGCACCCGGGAAGCAATCGGAGCCTTCCGGAGGGCGACGCCGAGCGGACAGGCAGCCAGGCCGCCGCGGGGATAGGAGGCTGTCGTGGATAACAGAAGGTTTCGATGTTCAGGGGATCACTGACAAGGTAACTTACATAAGAAATCAGATTATTGTTGATCTGAAGTGAATTCCATAATTGCTCAGGCGGATTTTTCATTCAAATAAAAAGTACATAGTAGAAAGCAGGCAAATACATTTTTCTATACTACCTTAAAAAAAAAAAATCTGAAATCCCTTTTTTCTTTTCGTTGTTCTTATTTTTCTTCTCATAATAACAATAACTGTTATTATTATTGTTATTATTGATATTATTGCTACAACAATAGTTATCAGTATTATTAAAATAAAAATATCATCATTATCATTTTCAGTATCATTATCAGCATCATTATTATTGTCATTATTACTGCTATCATTATTATCATTACCATCGTTATTATTATTACTTTTATTATCATTATTGTTATTATTATTATTATTATTATTATCATTATTATTACTACTATCATCATTATCATTATTATTATGATGATTACCATTATTTCATTATCATTATTATTACTATACTATTTATATTATTTTTCATTATTATCATCATCATCATTATCATAATTATTATTATCATGATCATCATTATCATTATTACTATTACCATTATTACTGTTATCGTTATCATTATTACTATTATCTTCATTGTCACTGTTTCCAATCGACTTCCCTTCGCTACCGGTCTCTTCGAAGCAAAATTGAGACGAAAACAACACAACGATAAAACTTTTGAATCCGAAGCGCCTCCCGAGAGACCACGTGACAGCTACTGCGCTTTTGGTAAATCAATGGCATAAGGAAGCACGGGTGGAATATGAGACGAAGGAAACCCTATATTGGTTCTGTGGATTCATTGCCTTTGGGACAGGTAGATAAATAGGACGGAAGAGAGAGAAAGACAGAGGCAGATTGAGAAAGATAGAGATAGAGAAATAGGACGAGGGAGTGAGAGAGAGAGAGAGAGAGAGAGAGAGAGAGAGAGAGAGAGAGAGAGAGAGAGAGCGAGAGAGAGAGAGAGAGAGAGAGAGAGAGAATGTTCAATAATCAACTGTTTGAAATGGATGAAAGGGGGTGAAAATAATATGACCTATCTTTTAATTCATCATTCCATTTATGGATAAGATTACGTATCAAAATACACAAGAGAGAGAAAAGCCATGAGATATGGAATAAACCAAATGTTAGGGAAGGTCTGAATGATAGAAAGAAGAATGAAGGAATAAATATTATGAAGAGAAAACAAAATAAAATTGTGAAAATGCAGAATTCAAGAAAAATATGGAACAATCTGTAGTCATAGACGACTACAAAAGCGCGAGAAATGCTATACTCTCTTTGAACACGAAATGTGCGGGAAAGAAAGACTTAACAAAGATGAAGTGGGATCAGGTCGCGTCTCCGGAAAGATGCTCCCTCGGCGCCTGTGAGGTACAAACAATGAGAGAAAGTGTTCAAAACAGTTTATTCGTTACAACAGTTCTTTTTACACAGATGGTTATAGAAACAAGTACATCTGACCGAATTTATTCGCGGCCACCCTAAGGTTATCGAGCTGGGATTTTATCTGGTAACACTAGTGCGTCCAAATGTAACACTGTAAACCATGTTGTTAAATAAAGTGTTAAAAGAGTCTAATCAAACTTTGCCACTTACATTTTAATATTCAGAATTATTAAATGCATAGGAAACTATGTGAAGAAACAGACATTCCCTGTCTTCAGTTCCAAATCGAATGTTAATACCTCACTTATCTATTCTGCTTACAGCTTACACTCGTTAAAGCGGAGGTTATTAACCCGGGGTCCAGGCATGGGTTTCAGGGGGTCCTGATTCTGTGGATCAGATACAAATTAGTATTTATATTCGCTATACTTTTTGCATAAATAGGAGGTTTTTTTTAGATTGTTTACCTTAGAGTTTAATAATATTTTGTATATCGTATACAGTATGCATGACAATCAAATCTCAATAAATAAAGTACATTATACACATTGCATGCAATATGCATAGTGCAGTATTTCTAGAGCAGGGTCCAACGTGTCCATCAGATTCCTAAAGGAGTCCGTGACGCAAAAGAAGGTTTAGAACCACTGGGTCAAGGATAAATGCTTACATGAAGTTTAGCTAAGGAGAACAATACTATCCACCCCTGTTTATTTGTTCTCTCTTGGTCAGTCCTGAAACATCCGGTAACATCTATAATCAGGTTATGTGTGGTTTAGACGTAATTTGGCGCCTTCAAATTTCTGGAAGACTTGATGTGATACTTTCCCGCCAAAAGGAACCCTCTTAAAATCATATACTAAAAAAATAAAAAAATAAAATATAGTGACATGTGATATCATTGTTTACTAGTATTGTCCCTTTCATTTCTATAATATTTATATTATTAAGGCTGCAGCCAACTGATGGACATAAAAATAACGCTTATAAACCGATGTTTTATATGAATCACATGAAATAGGATATATGTTACACAACCTTTTCATGACTAAACAAGGAAGAACAAATGAAAATATAAGTAACTTTTTTCTCGATCTTCGGATTAACAATCATTTAGGTTAAATGGTAATCAACTTGAATATGTTATGGAGATGGAAAATTAAATAAAGACGAAAGACAATCACAACATACATTTATACGCCTCTATATGTATTTATGTTTCTTACAGCTCACATCCTTCAGCTAGTGTGAACTGTAAGTATATGGGAGGGCGCCAACTTTCGATTAAAAGAATAAGACAGGGGATGCCTGTGTATTCATATGCTTTTTGATGAATTTATTTTAGATTATCAAAATATGTGTGACATAATTAGCTTACTTTTTTACACTGTCTGTTTAACATTATGCTTCATATTGTTCTTTTTGAATGTACTACAGTATTAGCAGATAAAATCCCAGTTCGATAATCTTAGGGTGGCCGTGAATTTATTCGGCTTTGTAATTAAATACTATCAATTCCATGTCACTGACAATCTAAAAGATGCTCCTTTAATTTCATTTTAAGAATATTTAGGTTGGAGATGTTTTAATAATGTGTGGTAGGTGGTTTTGACCTTTAGACGTACAGGGAGTTGACATGTCTTGTTTGAACGTGATTTATTACCTAATGTTTGTAGAGTTATTAACCCTGTACGACTTTATGAATGAGTACACATGTCATATTGACATTTTTATTGAACTTTTAACCATTTAAATTTGTTCCTAATGGGGGGGGGGGGTTAATAGTTGATATTTATTTAAGATGAAACGTTTGGTCAATATGACAATATGCATTATATTTTAGCAGGATTGAATTTAAAACCATTGTTGTCACACTATATACTTGTTTGTTATCATTTCATTTAAATTGCTTACAGGGGCAACGTGAAGGAACGGAGAGTGATTGGTATATTGAACAAGGAGACAATTGTTTGCAATGGTCGAGAGATCGTCAACGAATATGATGATTAAAATCGGGCCTAATATGGAGCCCCGTGGGACACCGAAAGAAACCGGTTTTTAAGATGTATTTTTTACAAGATTTACTGAATGATTGATTTTTTTTTTTTTTTTCTGAACCAACAAGTCTTAATTCCATGATTTTTATTTTGTTAAGTTCGATTTCATTGCTGACACTGTCAAATGCAGAGATAGAGAGAGACAGAGACGTTTTAGTCCCACGGACACACGGTATACTGCTCCACAACTTTTGTTATTTCTGCAATAGCAGTCTTTAGTCCTGCGATTATTTGTTTACGCATTTATGAATACACCAACAATTCCGTGTTATCCAGGAGATTCTGAATATGAAGTACATTTAACATTTTCAGTGCACTTAGTATTCCTTGCTGGATTTGCTTTCTTCAGTCCGTTACTCTCTCCCTCTCTCCAGCTACTTTACTGTAATATCGACTGTTTGACTGACATCTGTCGTTTTGCAAGTCATTCATTCATCATTTCCTGTTACATATTTCTCTATTCCTGTTATTGTATAGAAGTATATAAATAAAGATTGTGTTTACACACACACACATGTATGTGTATGTGTGTGTGTGTATATATATATATATATATATATATATATATATATATATATATATAAATTTATTCATATGTTGAATGTGTGTATATATAAGTATATATTTTCATGGCTCATGTTACTTGCTTGTGTTCCTGTAATTATTAAACTTGATTCGCTATATAGCATTCTTTGTATGATTGCATGCAGAATCATTCGTTGTGGTTTTAAACCAATAAAGTGCATTGGAATTCCCTAAGTCTCGGGATCTCCCATAGCGATTCGCGATACATCCAAACTCCTTGAGGTCGATGGAGGCTGCCAGCATAATGACTCGAAGCACTATGATACAGTCTATTGTGGACTTAGCAGGAGTGAATCTGGTCTCTGGTACCTTAGTAGGTGGTTATGGATCCGTTTCAAAAGAATGTGGGCAAAAATCTTGCCTAGTAAACTGAGAAGTGTGATGCCACGGTAGTTGGTAGTTCCCCTTCCAGAGAGAGATGACCCCGCCCTTCAACAGGCCAGGGGAATGCCAGATGGCAGCAAAAACCACATGCAAGTCCCGTGCCACAGGTTCACCCCAAGACTTTAGCAGTTTAGCAGGGCTATCACATATGCCTGCAGCTTTCCCACCCTTCAGCTTAGATATCACCTCTCTAATCTCAGGGTAGGAGGTACCTCGCTGACGGATGGGTCCGGCACAGGGATCGTGACACCACTTGCATTCAGACTAACTGCTGGAGGGTCTACCTGGTACTACTGCTCAAAATATTCAGCTCAACGTTTACAAACCCAAACAGGATCTGAGATGGTCTGTCCATCCATCGTCTGTAAGGAGAGTTTGGACTACGAAATGGCTTTCAACCTCCTCAGCAAGATTCCTGATTCCTGACACTTCCTTGTCCCTCCTCAGCAGCAACCGCGCCCTGTGCACCAAAGAACGACGCAACTCATGATTGCCATTCAGTCGAGCCACATGACACATATATGTGGCCTCCGTTGTCTCCAGTGAGATGAAATTCTGCTTTGCCTTCGGGCAATGGACACCTGTGCTACTTCGAGTATATCGCTACTGGGTCCATCAGGCAGTCTCTGTAAACTGAGCGAGGACTGCCATGGCGAGCCTCTGGGTACACTCTTCCTCCCTCAATTTGTCCAAGTTAAACACCCTGGACTGGCCACTGGAAAGACAGGTGAATCAGAAAGATCCAAGTACTTGGACAAACTGCAATGGGCTTGCTTCTAAATAGAGAGAAGGATGGAACTTTCCTCTTTTGTGGAAATGCATAGCCATGGTCTTACCTGGAGAGAAATTGAATGTATGGAATGTTGCCCAATGCACCACATAATTTACTGCAATCTGCATGTGTCCTTGCACATCCTGTAAATTTCCTCATGAGTAATGCAGTGCGAAGTCATCTACATACAGACTACACAAAACAGCACTTGGAACAACCTTTTTAATGTCATGCCAACCTGAAGTTTACTATTTTCTCCATCAGCTTGCAGATGCAGCTGGTGAGAGAAATTGTTCTGTTATTCCCTGGTATAGAGGCATCCTTGCCAGGTTTGGGTGTAGGAATGATTATATATTCTTTCCATGTGGGCGGCACTATGTCCTCCCTAAAGATCCTATCAAAAGGGTCCA
>NC_061822.1:19282297-19289797 GCF_019202785.1 Penaeus chinensis
CGATACTATAGCTTCCCTACATTATCCAAAATTCTTTTTGAAAAAATTGTAGCAAATCAACTGACGAAGTTCTGGAGGCAGACTTATATCTAAAACATAACATGGATTTATGAAATAGGTAATCAACTGAAACAGCTTTACTGAAAATCAACTGATGCGATTATAAATAACTTGACAAAAAACAGGTAAATTTTACTCACCATTATGCGACCTTTCTAAGGCTTTTGATAGTGGTAACCATGAAATTCTCCTAACAAATTAGTAAATCAGAAAAATGATACTTTTTGGTTTACAAGTTATTTATATACAAGGAACCAATCGTAAGAATCAATCAAAGTAGTCATCAAAACAAGAAGTCCCTTTTGGAGTTCCGCAAGGATCTATATTAGAGGTCCGATCCTATTACATTTTTCATAATGATTTATCAAACAATAGCAAAAAGCTGCTTCTAGTGCAAGTACGTCCGATGATTCACAGTTTTCCTCATATGATTCAGTAAACAACTTCAAATACATTAATAAGAAACGCGCAAGATACTCTAACACAAAACTAAACTATATTTTGACAACTAATGGACTTAAACTAAATTCCAACATAAAACTCAATGTATAGTCATGGATAGTCGGCAGAACATTTCTAAAATCCCAGTGACACACTCATATAGTTGGAAGGCTGGCTCTATCCAACAGGATACACTTCATGAATCATCGAGATGCAAATAGACAAGATTCATGACATTTGAACCACACGTTAACAAATAACCAGGAAAGTATTGGTACCCGTTATATCTTAATCACATACGAATTCAGATCACTACTGCAACTAAATAATGGTTGTACAAACTCAGCTCTACAGCATAATAAACTATCGTTCCAAACATCTGGGGTTCGACTAACAAAACCCAATGCAAACAGTGCAAAAATTACAAATTTTG
The DNA here is from genome assembly GCF_019202785.1 of Penaeus chinensis. Lineage (NCBI taxonomy): Eukaryota > Metazoa > Arthropoda > Malacostraca > Decapoda > Penaeidae > Penaeus > Penaeus chinensis. The sequence continues at coordinate 19,283,232 of NC_061822.1, forward strand.
CTGCCAGAGTACACTATGTAAATATCAGTAAACTTGATCACATCACCCCACATATCCATAACATATTAAAAATGGTTACAATTCACTCTAAAGCAGCAATGACACATGTTTATTTTTTTACAAACTTATTCATGGGAATTATCCGAATGGTTTAATGGCCTTGCAAACCGTAGACACATCAAGTGTCCAGACACGCCAAGTAAATTCCCATTTGTCAAGAGGTGCGAATACAATACAGGGCACGACAAATGGAAATACGTGGACCCAAGTTATTGAACATGCTATCAGATAATTTAAAGGCATTAACAACTTCTGACATTTTACAATGAAATTAAAAGAACACTTTTTTAAATATTCAAACTAAATATATATAAAATATTTGTAGAGAATAACCATTGTATTTAATGAAAAAAATGTTTTGACTTTGACTTTGACCTCCCTTCTCTCTCTCTCTTTACGTCCTCTCTCTCTCCCTCTCTCCCCTCTCTCTCTCCTCTCTTTCCAAACTCCTTTCGGTCCTCCCCCCCCCCCCTTTTCCTCTCCTCCTTTTCTTCCCTCTTTTCATCTCTTTTCCCCTCTCTCCCCCCTCCTCTCTCCTCTCTCTCGCCTTCTCTCTCTCTCCTCTCTCTTCTCTTCTCTCCCTCCCCCCCCCCTCTCCTTCTCTCTCTCTTCTCTTCTTTCCTTTCCCCTCTCTCTCCTTCCTCTCTCCTCTCTCTCTCTCCCGTCTCTCTCTCTCTCTCTCACTCCTTTTTTTTTCTCTCCTCTCCTTCCTCTCTCTCCTTTTACGTTCTCTCCCCCCTCCTCTCTCTCTCTCTCTCCCTTCTCTCTCTCTCTCTATCTCTCAAAAGGGCTCCCCCCCCCCCCTCCTCTCTCTCTCTCTCTCCTCTCTCTCTCTCTCTTCTCTTTCTCCTTTTACGGCTCTGCCCCCCTTTCTCTCTCCTCTCGCCCTTCTCTCTCTCTCTTTCCTTTCTCTCTACGTCCCCCCCCCCCCCCCTTCTCTCTTTCTCTCTCTCTCTCTCTCTCTCCTCTCTCTCTCCTTCTCTCGTACTCTCTCCACCCTCCTCTCCCTCTCATCTCCCTCTAGCTCTCTCGCTCTCTCTCTCTCTCTCTCTCTTCTCTCTCTCTCTCTACCCCCTACGCCCCCCCTCTCTCTCTCCTCTCTCTCTCTGCGTCTTCTCTCTCTACTCTACCCCCCCCCCCCCTCTCTCTCTCGTCTCTCACTCTCTCCTCTCTTCTCACTCTCCTCTCTCCTCTCTCTCTCTCCTCTTCATCTTTCTCTCTCTCTCGTCTCTCTCCCTACGTCTCTCCCCCCCTCCCTCCTCCTCTCCTCTCCTCTCTCTCTCTCTCTCTCTCTCTCTCTCTCTCTTCTCTCTCTTCTCACACACACACACACACAACACCTCTCCCCTCTCTCTTTACGTCCTCCCCCCCTCCTCTCCTCTCTTCTCTCTCTCTTCTCTCTCTCTCACTTTCTCGCTCTCTCTTGCTCTCTCTCTTTTCCCCTCCCTCTCCCCCCCCTTGTAAAGGTTAAAACCTTTAAACTTTTGGGTTTACGAGTAGTGAACGGACGGTTGGCTTAACCCTTTATTGAGAAGCTAAGCAACACAGATATTCACAGGGATTCAAGTCTTCGTAAGGCTTAGGGGCTGGTCGTAAAGCCCGCAGGGGAGCGCGCGGCTGGGCTTCCCCCGACAAGTAGTCGGGGGGTACTCTGTGAAGTGACTCTCCCCTCTCTCTCTCTTCTTTCTCCTCCTCCCTCTCTCTCTCTCTTCTCTCTTTCCCCTCCCCCCGTCCTCTCTCTTTTTCTCTCTCTCTTTTCCCCTTCTCTCTTTCCCCTCTCTCTCTCTCTTCTCCCTTTTTTTTCCCCCCCCTCTCTCTCCTTCTCTTTTCTCTCTCTCTCTCTCTTCTTTTCCCCTCTTTTTTTTTTTCCCCTCTCTCTCTCTCTCCTCTCTCCTCTCCCCTCTCTCTCTCTCTTCTCACTCTCTCTTCTCTCCGTCTCTCTCCTCTCCCTTCCTCTCCTTCCCTCTTTCTCCCCCGCTCTTTCTCTCTTCCCCTCGCTCTCCCCCCCCTCTCTCTCCCCTCTCCTCCTCGTCTCTCCTCTCTTTTTGCTCTCTCCTCTCGCTCTCTCTCTCCTCTCTCCCTCCTCGCTCTCTCCTCTGCTCTCTCTCTCTCTCCTCCTCTCTCCTCTCCCCCCCAGCCCCCCCCCCTCCTCTTCTCTCTCCCCTCTCTCTCTCTCACCCCTCCCCTCCCCCCTCTCTCCTCTCACTCTCTTTTTTTTTTCCTCTCTCCTTCTCCCCTTCTCTTTACGTCCTCTCCCCCCCCCCTTTTCTCTCTCCTTTTCCTCTCCTCCCCTCCCCCTTTTCCCCCCTTCTCCCCTCTCCTTTTTTCTCTACCTCTACGTCCCCCCCCCCCCCCCCCCCCCCCCCCCTTCTCCTCTCTCTCTCCTTCATCCTCTTCTCTCTCTCTCTCTCTCTCTCCCCTCTTTCCCTCTTCTGCTTCTCTCTCACCCTCTCTCCCCCCCCCTCCTCTCCTCCTCTCTCTCTCTCTCCTCTCCTCTCTCCCCCTCTTTCTCTACTCTCTACGTTTCCCCCCCCCCCCTCTTCTCTCCCTCTCTCCCTCCTCTCACCCCTCCTCTCTCTCCTCTTTCTCTTTCTTTTTCTCTCCCTCACCTCTCTCTCTCTCTCTTTCTCTCTCTCTCTGTTTTTCTCTCTCTCTCTGCTTTCCCTTCTCCTCCCCCCCTTACTCTCATTTTTTTTTCCTTCCTCTCTCCTCTCCCTCTCTCTCTCTCTCCCCTCTTCTCCTCTCCTCCTCTCCCTCTCTTTTTCTTTTTCTCTTTCGCTTTCTCTCTCTCTCTCTCTCTCCTCTCTCTCTCTTTCCCGCTCTCTCTCTCCCCTTTTTCTCTCTCGCTCCTTTTCTCCTCCTCGCTCCCCTCTCTCTTTTCCCTCGCTCTCTCTCTCCCTCTCTCTTTCCTCTCTCCCTCTCTTCTTCTCTCTCTCTCTCGCTCCCCTCTCTCTCTCTCCTCTCTTGCCTCTCTCTCTTGCTCTCTCTTTTCCTCTCTCTCTCCTCCGCCCCCCCCCCCTCCCCTCTCCTCTCTCTCTCTCTCTCACTCTCTTTTTTTTTCTCTCTCTCCTTCCCCCTTCTCTTTACTTCTTTTCCCCCCCCCCCCTTTCTCCTCTCTCTCTCTCCCCCCTTCCTCCCCTTTCCTCCCCTCTCTCTCCCCTCTCTCTCTCTCTCTCTCATCTTTCTCTCTCCTACGTCCCCCCCCCCTTCTCTCTCTCTCCTCTCTCCCCTCTCTCTCCTCTCCCCTCTCACCCCCTCTCTGCTTCTCTCCCCCTACGTCTCTTCTCTTCCCCCCCCCCCCTCTCTTCTTTCTCTCTCTCTCTCTTCTCTCTCTCTCTACTTTCTCCCCTCCCCCCCCCCTTCTCCCTCCTCTCTCTCCCTCTCTTCTCTCTACGTCTCCCTCCCCCCCCCCCCCTCTCTCTCCTCTCCCCACCCCCTTTTTTTTTTTCCCTCTCCCCTCTCTTTCTCTCTCTCCCCCTCTCTCTCCTTTTTACGCTTTTTCCCCTTCCCCCCTCCCTCTCCCCCTCCCTCTCTCCCCCCCTTTCCCTTTTTTTTCCTCCCTCTCCCTCTCTCTCTCTGTCTCCCTCTGCTTTCTCTCTACGTCGCTTTTCCCCCCCCCCCCCCCCCCCCCCTCCGCTTTCTCTCTCTCTCTCTCCTCTCCCCCTTCTCTCTCTCTCTCTCTCAACGTCTCCTCCCCCCCCCTTCTCTCTCTCTCCATTTTCTCCTCTCTCTTGCTCTCTTTCTTTTTCTTTTTCTCCTCCCCGTCTCCCTCCTCTCTCTCTCTCTCCTCTCTCTCTCCACAACACACACACACACCACGACACACATTTCCCCCTCCCCTTTTTTAATCCCCTCCCCCCCTTCTTCTCCCTTTTCTCTCTCTCCTCTCCTCATTTCTCGCTCTCTCTTGCCCCTTCTCTTTTTCTTTCTCTCTCCCCCCCCCCTCCTTTTAAAAGGGCTTTTAAAACCCTTAAAACATATGGTTTACGGGGAGTATGAAAGGGACGGTTGGCTTAACCTCTTTTATTGAGAACGAAACAACACAAAATTTTCCCAACACGGATTCAAGTTTTTCGTAAGGCAGGGTTTTGGTCGTCACCCGCGGGGGAGCGCGCGGGGGGGGCTTCCCGACAATAGTCGCGGGTACTCGTAATGACTCCCCCTACCTCAAAAAGAAAAATTTTTAAAAGAAAGCCCCTTACCGGGGGTAAAAAGGCGGAGGGGGGAAGGGATAAAGGGGGGATCGAAAAGATGTTTTAGTAAGAAGAAAGATCGGGGCAAACCCAACGCGGGAAAAAATTGGGGGGGGGCATAGCTGACCGGGAGGCAAAAAGGAGGAAAAAGGCGGGAGAGGGAGGCCCCGCGCCATCTGTGCGCGCGGGGCCCGGGCATGGCGGATTCGCCTGATGAGCGAACTCATGGGCGGCAGTCCACATCCGGGGCTGGGGCCCGGCATGGGCTAAGGGGGAGGTTGGGGACAAGAGGCCCTGCCGGGCGCCATCGGGCCCCACCGTGCAGGGATTTCTCCCCCATGGCAACGGTGGCGCCCTCGGCTAACCAGGAGACTGCGAGGTGAAATCGGTGAGATCGCTAACGAGGCTACTCCCACGCCCGCGTCGAGCAAAAATTTCCCCCCTGTCGGCGGCGGGACCCCAGGGAGACGTGCCGGCGATCTCACCACGTTTGGATTGCCCCAACACGGGCCATGACATCTCCCCCCACTCGCGCGTTGCCACCCTTGGCAAAGGAGCCAGGGTCAGGGCAGGGTGCGGGCGGCAGATGTCACTATCGGAACCCGGGAACATGAGTGAAGGTAAGGTTTAGGATAGGGGCATTTTGCGCTAGGGGAGGTAATGAGTTTGGGCGGGGGTGAGGTTTTGTGACACACGGAAGGGGGAAGGGGGAAAGGGGAAGGGGGGTAAAAACGGATAGGGCTCCTTGGGGAAAAGTTTTATTTGACAAAGTAAAAAAAATCGAAATTTTTAGAAAAAACAACCCCCCAAAAACATTAAAAACTGAAAAAAACACAAATTTTAAAACAGAAACAAAAATAAAACGAAAGAAACATTTAAAAAACAACGCAAACACAACGAAAGAAAAATAAAAGTTTAAAAAATTTTAGGGATAAATTCCGTCCATCCCCCCGACCCGGGGGAACAAGGGGCCCAAGTTTGGGGGGGGGGGGGGGGGTTTTAAAAAACCCCCGCCCGGGCCCCGAAAAAAAAAAAAAAAAATTAAAAAACAAAACAAAAGGGGGGGAAAAAACAAAAAGAAAAGGCCAAGGAAAAGGGAAATCAAAAAAAGGCCCGGTTTTATCCACGAAAGAACCCCCAACCCCCCCCCCTTTAAAACAATCCCAAAAAGTCCGGGGGCCAAAGACAAGTTTCAACAAAAACCCCGCCCCCCAAGGTTCAAGGGGCACAGAACTCCTCGTGGGGTTTGATGACGACACAAACCGTCCCCCCCACACTGTAGACCCACGGAGAGCTTTATTCGAATGACGTACTTTCTTCTGTTTGTGTATGCGCAGTAAAGGGAAGTGGGGGGTATGTGAGAAGAGGGTGTATGAAAGGCTTTGAACAGGTCAGCTTTGTGCGCGGGGCCGCACATCTAAATCGAAGCGATGTAAGCCCTTTTTTTAGCCAAACGGGTTTTTTTTCCCAAATATGAAATGAAATCAACCTTAATCGAAAAGTTAAAAACCCAGCACGATGCAAAAGCGTGTTTTTAAAGAGGTCTTTATCTGTCGAAGAGTTTTGGTGTATTGGATCGTAAGGAGGATTGTGTTTTGGGTCAATAAAAAACTTTTGTTTTTGTCGCATTAGTTTTGGGTAAGCCATTTTGGGTCCCCTCCGAACGTGTCAAGCTCGCGTTTAAAATTCGTCGGGGCAAAACCGCGAGCAATTATCTGGCTAAGTGATACAGTCGTCGGCGTAAAGGAGCGTCAATGAATCGGGAAAAAGTGGGGGCAGGGGGGTCGTTTGTGTATAATATGTATAGTGTTGGCTGATTATGCTGCCTTGGTACACCTCGTGCATTTGGATGGGGTTGAAATTTTTCCTTTTAAAAATTTAGTTTTTGTTTACGGTCATCCAAGAAGCGCAAGCAGCTTCTTGGTGACAAAGGAAATTAAATTAGTGAAGTTTGTACTTCAACCACTGCAACCGGGTAAAGGCTCGCTCCCGTCCTTGGTTACGAGAACCTTTTTAGTTTTCTGTCTTTTTTTTAAAGACAGAAATTTGGTCAGTATGTCATGCGTCTTTAGCATCGGTAGAGCAAAAGCCAAATTTTGTTTTGGGAGAGTAAGTCATACGTCGAGATACCCCCTAGTGGGGTTTTAATTATTTTTAAAAATTTTTTGCCTAAGTCTCTAGTAAACTAATTGGGGCGTAATTTTTGGGGTGGGTTGGCTTTTTTGGGCTTAGGATGGGGGCCACAAAAGCAGTTTAAAGGTAGGATGTACCAGAGGCCAAGAAAGTTTTTAAAGGGTACTCAAACCGAAAAAA
>NC_061822.1:19294797-19297297 GCF_019202785.1 Penaeus chinensis
GCTGTTTAGTTCTTACGTGTGCAACTGTCTTTGCCTCAGCCTGGGCGCTGGAGGTAAATGACTGTTGATTGATTTATTATTTGGGTAAATGAATGTGCCAGCAAACCTTTGTGCCTCTGGAACTAGATGCAGCAAGTCAGTTCATAAAATGCATTCAACATGAGTGGTCCCAGGACACACCCCTGTAGCACACCTGTTCTAGTTGCATGCAGAAATTCAGCAATCACAGAGAGGTGCTTTATCCAAGACAAGAAGATCCAGGAGTTGAAGTATCTACAGTTGCGTTTGGTGGGTATCATATTTGAAGAGCATTGCATTGTTCTACAAAGAACTTATATTGGATTGGGCAGGTTTTTGCATACAAAGGATTGTCCGTTTGTAATAATCGGCGCCAGTGAACAAGTTGTATAGCTTTAACTTGTCTGCCTCAGCATGGATCAGGTTGCAGTCGTAAAGCTTCCTCTGCGCAAGTTACTTTGGTGTCAGACTCTTAGACTTTGGTGAGTTGGTCTTCTTGTCCCCCCTATTTGCAAGATAGTGATACTTTTGTTTTTGGTGACCTTGCTTTGAATACTGCCTGTGAGTTTGTTTGTGTTTGTTGTTTTTCGGTGGTTTGCCCACCATTTTTAGATTCCATCAATCACCCACCTGTTTTGATGTGTTTTTCAAATGTTCACCTATCTTGTTGGGACGGTTTGTGGCTCCTCGCTGGCGCTTGTGAAGCGGGACGTCAGAAACTTCCAGTACTCCCGTTATCACACTCCTTATTCTAGCTTCTTTTCACAGATTTCATCAAGGGCAGGTCGCGGCTTTCAAAACATAAAAACTTATATCTGTAGTCCTGTGGATTACCTTTTGATCGCTTGCGATATAATTATTCTCCCTAAGAAAGACGGTGTGACAGTACTTCTGACAATATGCCATCAATTTCGTAGGGCAGATTAAAAGTGGGAGGACGTGTAAACAAACCCGGCGTTCGGCAGCAGACTTGAACAATGATTATTTTGATGTTTGCAGCTGCAAAATTCCAAAGACATTATTATAGTGTTGATCGTGAAGAGTATACTTAAGTACCACATGAAAGCAAAAGCAGGAACAATGAGAATTATGCACTTTTTTCTTAATGGTCTTCTCCATATAAGAGATTGATTGATCGTGCGCACACTATACACTGTTGCAAAACAATGCTGACCAGCGTATACGTTTCTCTCTCTTTCTCTCTCTCTCTCTCTCTCTCTCTCTCTCTCTCTCTCTCTCTCTCTCTCTCTCTCTCTCTCTCTCTCTCTCTCTCTCTCTCTCTCTCTCTACTCACGGGATAGACCTTGCTGGGGTTACTAACAACAACGCAAACCGCTACGATGTTTTGCGACCTTTTGACTCTGGCGTCAATTAGTGCAAATTAGTTTCGCGTCATGGAATATTACCGCCCAATTAGCACCATTCCGTAATTTGGGAGTTGTCCAGATGTGCTCTTAATTACCCTGATGGCTCTGCATCCAGCGCGGCGCGGAGAGGGAACGTGTCCTCTGCTTTTTCATCTCTCGCTCGCAGTCTATCTGCCTCTCTCTATCTCTCTCTCTCTCTCTCTCTCTCTCTCTCTCTCTCTCTCTCTCTCTCTCTCTCTCTCTCTCTCTATCTATCTATCTCTCTATCTCTCTATCTCTCTATCTCTCTATCTCTCTATCTCTCTCTATATATATCTATCTATTTATCTACCTATCTCTCTCTCTCTCTCTGACACACACACACACGCACACACACACACACACACACGCACACACACACACACACACACACACACACACACACACACACACACACACACACACCACACAGACACACACACACACACACACACACACACACACACACACACACACACGCTCTCTATCTATCTATCTATCTATCTATCTATATATATCTATCTGTCTGTCTGTCTCTCTGTCTATCTGTCTATCTGTCTCTCTATCTATCTATCTATCGATCTATCTCCCTCTCTCTATCGCTCTCTATATATCTATCTACCTCTCTCTCTCTCTCTCTCTCTCTCTCTCTCTCTCTCTCTCTCTCTCTCTCTCTCTCTCTCTCTCTCTCTCCCTCTCTCTTTCTCTCTCTCTCTCTCTCTCTCTCTCTCTCTCTCTCTCTCTCTCTCTCTCTCTCTCTCTCTCTCTCTCTCTCTCTCTCTCTCTCTTTCACACACACACACACACACACACACACACACACACACACACATCTCTCGCTCGCAGTCTATCTGCCTCTCTCTCTCTATCTCTCTATCTACTTCGATATGAATGGTCTGAAACTACATCCACAAAAAACACAATGTATTTTCATTGGCAGCCGTCAGAACATAGCAAAAATACCCACAGATACAGTTATTGATTTCCAAGGTTGCTTCATCAAACCCAACACAACAGTAAATAACCTAGGGGTACACGTAGACAGATACATGACATTCGAGAAACACATTGATCACATCTACAGAAAAGTAATGGGC
>NC_061822.1:19309797-19317297 GCF_019202785.1 Penaeus chinensis
ATAATTGCATAAGTGATTTGCCGAAATCTTTCCAAAATATAAAACTTTATGTGACAGAGGAAAGCCAAAGTTATAACTCGATTTGCATGGAGCTTGCATCGAGGCCGCCGCGCCTGCAGCCGAGGGTCGAGCCGCGCGCGCCCTCAGCAGCCCCGCCGGCGCCAGCCCTGCGGCAGCCGTTCCACGCGCGCTCGCGAGCGCCTCCCCCGCTGCGGCCGCACGGACAGCACGAGCACATGGACATCTGCAGGCGTGTTTTCAGTAGAGGTAGATATGGATTAGCTGCCAAAGAGACTTGGTAAATTGACTGTTTCTACTTTGTAAAATTTAAATCTAAATCAATGACGGAGTGAAAATAATATTAATGATAATAGTAGTGATGATGATATTGGTGATGATGATGATGAACATCATCACCATCATCATCAATGTCATTATCATAATAATAATAATAATAATAATAATAATAATAATGATAATAATAATAATAATAATAATTATAATAACAATAATAATAACAACAACAATGACATTATTAATATAGTGGAAATAATATTGACAATAATGATGGTAATAATGATAATACTAAAAGTGATAATGATAACAGTACTAATAATGAAGATGATGATGATTATAACATAATAATACTAATAACAATGATAGTAATGATAATAATGATAAAAGATAACTAATAATAATGACAATGATCATAATAATAATAAGGATAATGATAATACAATTAAATAAAAAAATAATAGTGGCACTGATGATAATAATAATGATTAATCATGTTATAAATATTGACGGTGATGAAGAATATGAAGAGAAAAATAAATGTGTTAATGAATGCATAAATCCTTAGATGATCCTTATCGAGCAAAAAAGATGTTAGTATGTTAGACAAAGTATAAAAGTGTATGCGTATGTGTCATTTTCTTACAGTGCGACTGCAGCGTTAATACCCTTGGTTTGTTTCCTATTTAGCCGCAGTGCAGTGGGTCTGCCTGTTTAGTAATCACTGGAATACCATTTAGTAAATATAAATACTGCACTGCTCTCTGTGAATTCTGGGGTTAATTGAATTAATCAGTAGGGTATATTATTTAAATTTTAGTCATTTTCATTCCCTATGAATCAAATTATACCTCCAAAATAGGAGAATTACAGTTTTGTCAGTTAAACCAACGAAAATCCAGCATAAAGGCAGTAAATCTATGCAAATGATAGTTATCTTAAGTTGCAGTCACTGTCTGATTGATGGCTATGCTTATTTATTAACAAATTACTCAAGTAACTTTGAATAGGCATTTGGCATATAATTTCACAGTTTACTGGGCTACACGGACGCTGAAAGTGCACGAATAGATTTATCAGTGATGTGTATGTATGTGTGTGTGATATATCACACACACACACACACACACACACACACACACACACACACACACACACACACACACACACACACACACACACACACACACATACACACACATACACACACACACATACACACACATCGCATTGCAATTATTTACTTATTTAAATATATAAGTAAATAGTATATGAATTCAATCAAAAATATTCTTATTCATAGTTTCCTGTTTCAACAGAATAATAGTCTATATTAGCAATGCCACCACTCCCTCTTGAAAAGAGAGGGGTGAAATTCTTTATGATCGTTCAGTAATGATGAAAGGAATGATATAAACACAATTAGTTGCATTAATCTAATTTACAAACAAACAACTCAATCAAATATATATTGCAAAATAGTATTAATAAACCCCTTGAGATACCACACCTGCTCAATGAGCCATTTCCGTCACATGTACCATTGACAATGTATAGGCTCTTACTAATATGATAAGTCCTGGGTTCATCACATAAGCAATCCGCGAACCATATCCAGAATTTCACGAACGTTCGTTGTTTCCCATGTCATTTCGTTTACACTACGACATCACTCCCCTTCCCAGAATTATCGTCCTGATTACTTGAGAGCTTGTTTGCAGGCCAAGAGTCTGCAAGGAAGGGATAACAAAGCTGTTATCCCTTCCTCGCGACAGGTGATGATGATCTCCATCGGACGAGGTACGCTATAAAGCGAATGGTCCTGATCCTGCAACATGACCGGCAAGAAGTAATTTAGGACCACCTCATCGCTTGTTGTATCATCCTGGAGATCGCCAAAGAAAACTGCACTGAGGCACGTCCTTACATAGCCCCGGCGATGCAGTGCCTGCTGAACTGGGCACATACAAATCCGGCAGCACCAATCGAAAGGAATCCAGCCCTTCCATCTCGATAAACAGATCCCTGGATTCTGAAAAAAAGCAGAAACGAGGCAGAAATCTTGGTCTTTACAAAGACATGCAAGTTGGGAACCACTCTGGACTCTAAACATATCCAGCTGTATCCCTGGCAAAGGAAGGGCCAGATACATCATCAGTGTGTCCCTGTGACGCATTGGCCTGACCTCCAACTGCATGACTTTGTATAACAGGAGTAAATTCTCCTCATTAGGGGGAAGAATACTAAAGAATATTCAGTAGGGTGTTTGTTAGCATGAGATCGCTTGACAGTTTCCCTACTATAACCTCCCTTAGTCCTATCATAAGAACCTCTGACTTTTTTTAATCTCATTTAACATTATTCTATAATTTTCCAAGGTGAGACTCAATCAAAATATCTGTTGTGTCTCCCCCACAGCCTTACCCAGTGTCGCCAAAGCTGCACTTAATTAAAACCTTTAGAGAATCCTCCATTCTCTTTTGGGAAGACACCATTTTCTCTACTTCCCCCAAGACGCAATGAAGCAGAGATAAGGTCACCTCACTCATATGATAGGCCTGGGTTGCAGTCACTTCTGTGGACACTAGTCGTGCATGTAGCTGGTCATTTCTATTATTTGATACAAACCCATGACTAAGTTTGCCTAGTCCCCCAGCACAAATATTCTCTCCGTAATAGAGTGCACAGATCTGTCCTTCCCATGAATAGCCATAATAAAGAGTCCCTTATCAAAGTCAATCTTTCTTGAATGGTCTCTTTCATTAGGTCTGTTGTCTCCCGTAAAGCAGACTTTACAGATGTCCCTAGATTAGCCTGATAGTTTCAACTCTGATCTAGCACCCTCTGTGATTTCCCCCGTAAAACCAACGATTTGTCCTTCACCTGATGTTCTATTTGAGTTAACCATTCTTCTAGCTTTATTAGTGGCTCCATGATTGTTTGCCTCTTCACTATCACTGGGATCAACTGAATAGAAGATGTATATAGCACTTTTGCTTGGGGTATAATTTCCAACCCCGTGCTGGCCATGATGGAGACTTCCGACTCCACCATGGCCCCCACACCTATAATCATCAGAAAAAAAAAAAATACAATCAATCTCTGCACAGAATATAAAAAAAATCCTTTAGACTTTCACATTTAAATTCTTTCCCACATATCCCGTGCGATTCACAGAAGCCTTTTGTCCGGAGGTCCCTGCTAAATCTTCCAGCAGCAAGGCTTCCCCCTGGTTCTGAACCAACTTTATACCAGTCGAACCAACCAAGAACCCTTCCCTGTGACAATCCAGTAACTCTAATAAAGGGTAACTACCCAATACCAGGAACATTTGAACCTCACAGATTTCCATCCTCCTGCTCACTCCCCAAGTTTCCAGGTCCCTCTGTTTTTTTGTTTTTTTTTTTAGCCGACTTTATGTTAACTAAAAACACCCACCTATCCATACAACCGTTAATATCTCTCATGCCTGTCCCTTAGATCATAAACCGTAAGTGCAGATACCTTCTCTCCCACATCTATCCTTCTCACTTCCCCGAGTACTTATCTGAGCAGTCAGGTGCCCCTGCTTTCCCACCGACTCTGAGCAAGTCGTGTCATCCACTCCTTTATGCTCTTCTATTTTATCCTCGTGTTCCAGATACTGCCTATCAATGCTGTAAGCCCTCCCTGGCCAAAGGCATGCTTCCTTCTTTATCCTGTCAACATGAACCTTTGACACCCTTTCATCTGTTAATCTTTGAACTTTAACCACCACCTCACGGATCCTTTCGACAACTCGATAGGGGCCAGTATAGAGTAGACGCACTTTCTTACTCAATCCCAGCTTAACTATAACCTTAATATATACCCTATCTCCCAATGAAATAGAAGAAGGAATTGCCCCTGGCCAGTCTGCTGGCCTCCTTCAAATTTTCTCCTCGATATACCCCCCTAACAGAAGCCGCCTTGCTGCGGTGGGGGGGCTTGAAGTCCCAATGATCTGGTGAGCTAGACCAGAGGGCTACCCATACTGGAGGGGTCACCAGTGACGGATGAGACAAAATGGCTTCCTGGTGCAGCAAGGCCTATGAGAGGAAATGGTGCAACCACCCCTGGTTCATTCCATCTTGGACCAGGGAGAACTCTCCCACGTGTGTTTGCCGTGCGTGGCGTCCCATATTAATAGGAGACAGGAGTCCTGGAGGTTGAGTGATGACTGCACCCTGCAGCTAGCAACACACCTCTTTGGTTCCCTTATTTTGGTTAGATGGGTGGCAAGTCAATCGGCTGGTCAAATATGGCTAAGATCAAGCAGTCACAATCCATTCAGAAGCGCATAGGTCCCGCAACTACCATCAGCACTGTTATAACGACTGCATATATTTGGGAAAATTTGACCCCCATCTATAGCTTCCCCTCGTTGGAATCCATGGTGGGGGGGGGAGGAAATGAAGATTTCTAATTTGTATTTCTGCAAATTTACAAAGAACTTGCTCTCTCCCTGATGACCTATGCAATACCCTGGCAAATCCCTCTGGAACATCACATGTTGTCACTTGGATTCCCAAGGGCAAAAATTGGAATCGTAATGGTTCTCGAGCTCCCAAACCAGGTAAGAAGGAGAAAAGTCCTCCTCAGTCCATTAAGGAAATCTTACCTGGTAAATATGAAAGTGTATCATATAGTAAATACCTAGTAGTGAAGACCATTTATCAATCATGGATCCTATTTCTGGAGTATATCGGAAGATAGTTGAGGTATGTTAACGTGATCTTCTCATCACCCCACAGCAAGATGGTAGCCTTATAGTTGTGGTTTCGTCACCAGACGAGAGTGAACTGGCAGGAGAGGCTTATGCAGAGCTTCTCCCTTCTCCGCACTAAGCTACCTAGCGGTGGCAGCTGTAAGCATGTGTGTATATGCATATATACATATATATATATATATATATATATATATATATATATATATATATATATATATATGCATACATACACACATATACATACATATACCCACATATATATATACATATATGGATAGAATGAATGAAATGAATGAAAAAGCCAACAGCGAAAATGAAAATCAGAAAAAGGACTTTTACTAATAAAAGTCTTGTGTATGAGAGGCCGCCCGCCCCCTGGGGCGATCGAAAATATTTCAGATTTCGAAAAATAATTTAATCAGTTCCTATTTCTATATCTCATGGAGGTCCAAGCGCTATTGCCCCGGAGGATAAGTCAGAGGTCACACAAATTCCCATCTTCCAAGGAAATTCGCTACAATATATTGGCCAGATTTCCGCCCTGAGTCCCGGGAAGCTCCTGCGTGGCCGTGTGCGTGTTCGTGTGCGTATGCGTGTGCGGGGGCGATCGCGTAAGCAGGGCCACATGCGTGGGCGTGTGCGTTTGTGTGTGTGTGTGTGTGTGTGTGTGTGTGTGTGTGTGTGTGTGTGTGTGTGTGTGTGTGTGTGTGTGTGTGTGTGTGTGTGTGTTTCGCGCGCATATGTAAATATATGAATATGGGAATATCTTATGATGTTTGTGCGGCCGTGAATACGTGCGCCTGTGTGTGGCGATTTGTGCCCCCATTCCCCCGGCCGGTTGCCCGGCTCCGGGAAATCTGCGAGGGACTCCTGGCCTCTCCGGTTTCAAGTGCCGTCATAATTTTCCAAGAATTTTCCAATCATCATTAGAATATTGATTCCTTCTCGAATCAGATATGAAAATACCTCCTCTTCCTTCGCTTAACTCTTCCCCCTCTTGCTCCTCCTCTTCTAACCTCTCCGATTCCTCCTACTCCTCTTTCTCCTCCTCCGATTCCTCGTCCTCGCCTTCCTTCTTTTCTCTTCCTCCCCTTTCTCTAATCTTCTTACTCTTCCTCCGTCTCCTTTTAATCTCCTTTTCTTTCTCTTCCCCCTCTTCCACTTCCCCTCCTTCCTCCTTTTCTTCCTCCTCCTTTCTCCTCTCCCTCCCCCTCCTCTCCCTCCTCTCTTTACTCCTCCTCCCTTCCTCCCTTCCCCCCTCCCCCCCGCCCTTCCCTCTCCGTGCATCCCGTCTCCCCATGATACTTCCCTATTTAACAGAGTCCCAAGTAATATCTCTTCCACTTCCCGTTTATTCTCCCTCATCAGCCCTGGACGCCACTTTCATTATGTTCTCAGAGCATTTCCTTTCCGCGTTATTGTGACCGAAATTCAAAGATGTCGTTGTCACTGTCCTCCCCCTTTTTATTAATATCAGTGTCAACACAACCAATTTCATTATCATTTTCCTCTATATCATCACTTTTTTCTACTGTTTTTATCATTGCTATTAGCTTTAGTGGTAGTAGTAATTATAATGGCAGTTTTCTTGTTGCAATTATTTATGATTTTTTTTTCTCCTTAGTCGCCATTCTCTCTAATTCAGTTTTCTCTTTCCTTCCTTCCTCTTTCCTCCATTCTTCTCTCCTGACCCTCTCTTACCCTCTCTCCCACCTCCCTCTTCGCTTTCCTCTCCGTCTGCCCCCGCGCCCGTATCCATCTGTTCCCGCCATCAGTCACCCGCGGTAAACTCGCTGTCATCATTCCTCCGCCACTCATCACCCTTGTGGTAACCTTCACATTCCATCACGGCCCGTCACCGCCACCGCCATGATCCGTCACCACAGCCGTCACCACCATCGTGACCGCCGTCACAAATTATCAGTGGCCTCGCGACGGCCGGGTTGAGCGAATGCGATCCCGTTGCCAGGGTTTGTCAACGTTTGTTTGCGTTGTTTGCAAGGGATCACATTTCAGTTCCCTGCTCTCTCCCTCTATCATGGCTGTTCTTTATGTTCCCCTATTCTTCTAACATCTCGTGGGAGATGACAGCCCAAACTTTTATAATTGCTTTAACGAAAAGTTTCATCTTTTGCAAGCTCTCAATTATCCTTCTTCTCGTTTTCTTCGTTTGAACTTGAAGGTGAAGCTAATGTGGATGTATAGAAACCGGCCTAGTGGCAGCTTTACTGCTCCAAAGGAATTTATTGTTTTAATCAAATACTATTATATACATATTCAAGATAAATTATATGTAGAGTCATCATTATCATTTAAATAGACATGGATGAAAATGGGACTGGAAACACATACACACAGAACACACACACACACACACACACACACACGCACACACACACACACACACACACACACACACACACACACACACACACACACACACACACACACACACACAC
>NC_061822.1:19354797-19364797 GCF_019202785.1 Penaeus chinensis
TTCTGCTATTGCAATAGCAATACCAGAAAATGGGACTATCAGCTTGGTGGTGTTGTTTATGGCAAGCGAAGCATGGCCAATTTCTGTTTTTGACGTGTCTTATGACATTTTAGGCCTGTCAATAGTACCCTGTGTTCAGGAATAAGCCAAGAGTACGTTCATAGGCTAGTGGGTAATGAAATATGTAAAATATTTATCCGGACCTCTCTCTCTCTCTCTCTCTCTATATATATATATATATATATATATATATATATATATATATATTGGATATTGTCTGACTGGACCTTTGCTCATAATAGTTGAGTATCAATGTTATAGAAATATGACCACTCCTGAAACATTAAAACATACAAGTTCTTCATCTTTTTAAACCTTAGCTCTCCCTTCAATGCTAGGATCTTGTAACATTTCTCAAATCCATGGTTTGTCAGCCATCCTTGTGCAGCTGCTTTGGCCTTCTATAATGATGACATATATGGCACTGGACTGTAGGCACTTCAAATGGACTCCAACAATGTCTATCGGTACTTATATCCCGGGTCTGGGCACCAAAAATTCAAAATGGGACATTTACTTAATCATAATGATATCTAATAGTATATTGATAGCATCTAAATTTAATAATGAAATTTATTTTACAAAAGACGATGAAACCACTAGTGTATTAGGTCTCAAATGGTACAATAACAGTGACACCTTTTCATGTGGTGATCTAGATTTAGAATCTAATATTGAAACTACCTATACCAAAAGAACAGTACTAAGCCTAATAGCTAATACTTGACTCTTTGGGATTTATCAGTCCATTTGTCATGTATGCCAAGATATTATTTCAAGCCTTATGAAAACTAGGTGTGTCTTGAGATGATAACTTTCTCTGTGATTTAGAAGTTTAAGAAAGGGAAACACAGTATCAAGTGCGTACATGTATTGGTCATAGATAGATGTTATTTTGATGATGTACCTTGGAGGAATATTTTATGTTTGATATTTGTCAAAAATGCTTTAGATACTAACCCACTGTCGCCAGGGAAAATGAATAAAAAGTGTGGGTTTTTTTTCTGTGAAATGTCTCTGTACTAGATGGCTCTGCTAGTGCTTTGCCACAAAGGAGTCAATTAGTAGATATTGTGACCTTACCTGATTTCACCTTGCATTTAATTGGCGGGGAATTTTTTTTTTTTTTTTTTTTTTTTTACTGGTGCTATGAATATCGATGCACTCGTGGTCAAAACTCTGTTGAGCGAACACCTTGTCTTAAAACACATAAGCAATAAATAAAAAGCCTTGCGCCACTAGAGCTATACCCTGGAGTCCGGGGCCTCTCGTCTCGCTTGGCATTATTGTTTCTGAGTTCTAACGTAACGCAAGTAAAGTAAAATCCTGTAAATACAGATCATTTATTGTGCTTTGCCAGCACCTTCAGTGCTTTTGTTTTTGCAGGTGACACGAGGCTACAGTAGGCGTAGTCAGCACCCCATCTCAGACCCGCAGCTTTCTTCTACACCAGGGTAGCCCTTGTGGTTTTGACCCCTGGGTAGGGAGGCCCAGTAGTCTGGGGCGTCATTTGGGCGCACTTTTTCTTATATTCTGAATTCTTTTCACCTTAATGTGACTTCCTTGAGCCTACCGGAGTTCCTCGTGAACTCCCGTACTCGCTTGGGGGGTGGGCATTGAATTACCGTCCTTCGCCTAGGCACATAACTCGATCCCTCTGTGGTACTGGAGAATGCAACCAGGCTTCCACTGGGGGGGTAGAGGACGGAAAACTGCCTTACTCTCTTAGCTATTGCTGTTAGGTTGATAACAAAAGTCAAGAGCTTTTTGTCTCTTCAGGACTACGATTCTGAGCAAAGGGGTCGGACCTGGTCCGATACCAAGTATGCTTGATACCTCGGCTACCCCTTCTCCTCCTCAAGGAGGAGGGGCGACTAATGACCCTTCTACAACCAATCTGACTACGAACAATGGAATCCCCACTAATGACAAGACGAGACGAGACGACTAACTTTCAAAATCCCCACCCAGAATGCAAGGTTCGCAAATGTAAAATGCGTGAATGAAAATCAATCGCTTTTGAACATGAACCCCTTTATCATCAAAAAGGTCCTTGATGGTCAAGTGGACGGCGATTTTGATCTTGTCAAAAAATTGCGAGATGGAAGCCTCCTTGTTAAAGTACAATATAACTCCCAGATTAATGATTTACTTAAGCTGACGCAAATTCATGATCTCCGAGTGAGAGTAACTATTCCTATCGGCCCAAATACCTGTAAGGGAGTAAGCTTTATCATCAAAAAGGTCCTTGATGGTCAAGTGGACGGCGATTTTGATCTTGTCAAAAAATTGCGAGATGGAAGCCTCCTTGTTAAAGTACAATATAACTCCCAGATTAATGATTTACTTAAGCTGACGCAAATTCATGATCTCCGAGTGAGAGTAACTATTCCTATCGGCCCAAATACCTGTAAGGGAGTAAGCTTTATCATCAAAAAGGTCCTTGATGGTCAAGTGGACGGCGATTTTGATCTTGTCAAAAAATTGCGAGATGGAAGCCTCCTTGTTAAAGTACAATATAACTCCCAGATTAATGATTTACTTAAGCTGACGCAAATTCATGATCTCTGAGTGAGAGTAACTATTCCTATCGGCCCAAATACCTGTAAGGGAGTAAGCTTTCACAGGGATTTGAGGACGATGGAAGAAAGTGAAATTCTCGAGAGCATGAAGGACCAAGACGTAGTGGACGTTCATTGTATGACCAAGAAGGACGGGAATGTGCAAACGAAAATTGGACTGTGATTATTTACCCAGAGTATGTTATTGTCGGTTATGAACGTGTTCAAGTAAGACCTTATGTCCAAAAGCCAATGCATTGTAATAGATGCCAAAAATTTGGACACACCTCATTAAGATGTATTGATAAAGACTCTAATAAATTTGTTTGCCGTAAATGTGCTGAAGCCCATGACACTATCGCATGTACTAGCCAGATTTTCATATGTGCTAACTGTGGAGGTCCCCATCAGTCAGGATCTGCTGAGTGCAGCATCCTGAAGAAGGAGACTGAGACATTAGCATATATGAGGAAACATGAAGTTAGTTATACTGAAGCTAAGAGGAAAGTGGAAAGTTGAAACACAAACCCGATACTTCCTATGCTGCAGCAGTAACTAACAACACCCCTAGTACAAGTGATATCACTCAACAGCTTGCAGCAAAGGATAAGGAAATTGCCGAACTCAAACAAACCGTTAAAGATTTAAATATTAAAGTTTATCAGTTGACTAAATTGGTCGATCAAATGGCTGCATCAACCCAGCCAAAACATCTTAAGGAAGCTGATACCGAATCACAGTCTGGAGCGCACCTCCCCGTCCGGGCTACTCCTGTGAGGACTTCGTCTGGCTCGCGATCGGTTTCTCGAGAGAGAAGCAGGGTCGCAATCTGTCAGTCGTCTCCTTCGCCAGGAGGTGCAGGATATGGAGGCTCCTGTCTCCAAACCATCCCGTGAGAGGTCTCCGGGAAGCGAGGGAGAGGTGCGCCTCCCTCCCATAAAAAGAAAATTACAACTGGTGGACAAGGCACTTTTAAACCCCATAAAACGTAATCATCGCGTCGACCATTATACAATGGAACTGTCGAAGTCTTAGATCTAAAGTAAATAACCTTAAATTATTAGCCTCGTCCTATGCTCCTGATATTATAGTTCTCCAAGAAACTAATTTAACAAACCTCGTCTCTGACGAGGTCGTATCGCTCAGGAACTACCATTTATGTCGGAAGGATCGTGAGGGTAGGGGTGGAGGCGGAGTCGCCATGTACATCCACGTATCTGGCTATATGTTCAAATTATTGTCCACCTGATAAAGTGATAATCTATGATGAGCTCTTTGCTCTTCAGGATAGTCTGCCACCAAATAAAGTAATTTTAGGTGATTTTAATGTTCATCATACGTTATGGGGTTCCCTGCGGATGGATGGTAGAGGTGAGCAAGTAGTTAAGCTGATTAACGAGTCTGATTTAGTCCTGAATGATGGTAGTCCCACGCGGGTGGACGATAATAACGGTAATTTGAGCTTAATAGACATATCACTGGTCTCTTCATCAATAGCAGCCAAGTGCCTGTGGCACACCATTGACTACTCATTGGGAAGCGATCATCTTCCTATTTTGATTGAATATTCATGTGACACAGTGAGAACGCCTTCAGCGCCTAAATTTAACGTAAAAAGAGCAGACTGGGTCGCCTTCACAAGGAGCGTCAAGCTCGAACTTGTTGGAGAAACCATTGATGATAAAGTAAACAATATTCAGAATTCGATTTTAGAAGCAGCTTTGCTATCTATTCCTAAAACTTCGACATATAGCGTTAAGCATAGAGTTCCATGGTGGACACCAGATTGCCGCAGGGCGTTGTGCCGACGCAATAAGGCCTACAGGCTTTTCAAAAATAACATCACAAATGAGAACTTTTGCAATTACAAACAAGCAAGAGCTAGGGCTCGTAGAGTAATAAGACAAGCAAAAAGAGACTCCTGGCGGAGGTTTGTCTCTACAATTAACAGCAATACAAAAACATCAGAGGTTTGGTCCACTATCAATAAAATCAATAAGAAATCATCTTTCAAAATTAATATCATTGACGAGGGTAACAATTTGGATTCACCTAGAGACATTGCTAATGCACTCGCCAGGCAGTTCTCTCATACAAGCAGCTCAGCAAACTACTCAGCATTCCTGCCCATCAAGGAAGTGGCTGAGCTGCAACCTATTCACTTTGCCACAGGAGATGACTTTGATTACAATAAATATCTAACAATAGATGAGCTTGTCCGAGCCCTGGAGCCTGTAGAGGAACATCCCCAGGCCCCAATGAGATTCGAAATGAGATGATGAAGCATCTTAATCCTGATGACTTGATTAAGTTGCTAGAAGTGTACAATGAAATTTGGAAAAGCCACACTTTTCCAAAGTCATGGCACTTCACCCACACCTCTCATATTGAAAGGAGGGGGTAATCCCAGATTTGCCATCTCCTACCGCCCAATTGCGTTGACAAGTTGCTTATGCAAGGTCATGGAACGAATTGTTAACAGTAGGCTATTGCATTTTTTAAATTCCAGTAATTTGTTAGTTGACGAGCAGTGCGGCTTAATCCTGATGACTTGATTAAGTTGCTAGAAGTGTACAATGAAATTTGGAAAAGCCACACTTTTCCAAAGTCATGGCACTTCACCCACACCTCTCATATTGAAAGGAGGGGGTAATCCCAGATTTGCCATCTCCTACCGCCCAATTGCGTTGACAAGTTGCTTATGCAAGGTCATGGAACGAATTGTTAACAGTAGGCTATTGCATTTTTTAAATTCCAGTAATTTGTTAGTTGACGAGCAGTGCGGCAAACTCTCGATCAACTAGTAAAGCTGGACAGTCATATTCAAGAGGCAATTGCGAAAAAAGTTTTTTTGATTTCAGTATTTTTAGATATAGAAAAAGCCTACGATATGACATAGCGATATGGCTTACTCAGAAAACTTTTGGATGACGTGGAAACTTGCCTTGTTTTATTCAAAATTTCATTTCTGACAGAACGTTTGCTGTCAAATTGTTTTCTGACAATGTCACTTTTTCGGACATTTTTGTCCAGGCAAACGGGGCCCCACAAGGAAGTGTCTTGTCACCAACATTATTTCTGTGTATGATAAATGACATCTTAACAGCTCCTCGGAATCTTAAATACTCACTGTACGCTGATGATTGTGCATTATGGCATTCCAGGAATAATGCAGAATTCTCAGCAAATCGCATCCAATTGGCACTGGCTATGATTCATAACTGGGGTGTCCAGTTTGGTTTTAAGTTTTCCACTAGAAAAAGTATTGGGGTAATCTTTTTCACGAAGCCAAACATGAGGCTAATTTAAGACAACTACCCAATACCTATTCAAAATTCTGCTAAATATCTTGGGCTACTTTTTGATAGTAGACTCAATTAGAAAGACCACATTGGCCAGTTAAAGAATAAATGTCAAAAAGCACTAAATTTATTAAAATGCATTTCTGGTAACAAATGGGGAGCTGATAGACAGTCTTTGCTAATGGTATATGAAGCCCTGATTAGGTCTAAAGTAGATTATGGGTCAATCGTGTATGGTTCGGCATCGAAAACAAGTTTGAAAGGTTTGGATGCTGTGCAGAATGCTTGTTTGCATGTGTGTGTTGGAGCCCTAAAATGTACTCGGATCGAGCGTCTTGAGGTGGAGTCAGGAGTACCTCCCCTCCGACTCAGACTAGGCCAGTTAGCACTGACCTATGCCGCAAAGGTGGCTCGAGACCCAAGCCACCCTATGGCAATGGAGGCACTTGGCCCTTTGCCACGAGACTCCACGACCTCGTCGAGAAAGTCGGTATAGTTCTCTCTTACCATCGATACCCTGGTTCAGTCAAACATAGCGCCATGGGAAACACCCAATTTTTCTATCTTGGAAGCCTGGCTTCCGTCAACAAGGCCATGGCGCCGGAGGTTTGAGGTACGCCAGAGGTTCAGAGAGATTCTTATTAAACATCTCCCTTTTTTTCATAAATATACCGACGGCTCCAAGACAGATGAGTGTGTAGGTGCGGGTGTATGGTCGACTGAATGTGAACTAAAGTTTAGACTGCCGTATCATACATCGATTTTTCTTGCTGAACTCTTTGCCACTGATAAAGCCATTGATTTTGCAATATCGACGACCCACGATAGAATAGTCTTTTTTCTGATTCATTAAGTTCACTTAAAGCTATTAAATCCTTAGATACCACTAAAAATGAACTGCTGGGTAATATCATTCGTAAGTTACACGGTGCCAACAAATCAATCAAGCTAATATGGGTACCAGGCCACTCTGGCATCTATGGCAATGAACAGGCTGACAAATAAGCCGGGTCAACTGGCGATCTGGACACTACCATAGTTCGTACAGATCTCAGGTGTTTTGTGTCTCTTATAAAAGCAAAAATACATCTGTGGCAAAGTGAGTGGACCAGCCTCCAACTCACAAACAATATCAAGCAAACTATAGACCTGTAGGACACATCCCACAGGAAAGACAGAATGGAGAAGGTGGTGTTAGCCCGTCTTAGTGTCAACGCTACAAGACTCACCCACATCACTCCCTATATTGAAAACAAATTCCCTCCACATTGCCCCCATTGCAATAGCAACCTTACACTAAACCACATATTCACAATATGCAACCAATACAGCAACAATAGACACAAACAAAAAAAATATTTCTGACAATAAAATATAGATTTCACATTATCAAATATATTATCAAAGGATGAAAAAATAATAAATAAAGTAATCACTTTTCTAAGGGAGACAAAACTTTATGACCTTATATAGATTGATAGAATAAATAGGATCCATTGGCTTAATAACCTTGGCCACATGCCGCTGGTTGAAATCCAACAAAGAAAGAAAAGAAAGAATCGATGGCCTTATTTTTATTATAAACATAATAATTACTATAATGTTATAAACATTAGTAACAGCAAAATAAGATAACGTAAAATATTTTCGTAAATCAATGAAAAGGGTGAACGGGCGAGACAGGCAGTACTCGTAATTGGCTCATTGGTGACTTAGTACAAGTGTAGCCATCCATGTGTAAAAACAATTAAACAAGTAAACTTGCCCATGGCATGTACGTATGTGTCATGCCCGTCAGCAATGGGTTGAGACAAAATGCAACATTGTTTGTGGGACATATTCCACTAAAGGGTAATCCAAATATAAATGTAGCTCTTAGAAACCCTTTAGGGGTAAGATATGTAAGCAAGAGAGCATTAGAAACCATTCTTATTTAAATTGAAACCTGTATCAAGTGTCGGCCCCTGACATTTGTAGGTGATGAACCATATTTTGCTCATTATATTACTCTATCTCAATTTATTTTTGGTAGAACTATAACATCCAAGCCCATTTTTTAAATGTCTGGAACAAGGATTATTTTGTCAACTTGCCCCCTATCGTGAAAACGTTCAACCAGAAGTGTAATTTGAATGTAGGTAGCACTGTATTTATTAGAGAAGATAATGTACCTAGTTTACGGTGGCCCAAGGTAGTGGTTGTAAATGTTAATCCTTGTAAAGACGACTTCATATGCAATGTTGATGTTAAAACAACCAAAGGTGACGTGAACAGGTCAATACAAAGACTGCATGATTTAGAGATAAATAACTAGCTATCTGTGTGTGTGTGTGTGTGTGTGTGTGTGTGTGTGTGTGTGTATGTATGTATGTGCGTGCATATATGTGTATGTGTGTGTGTATATGTGTGTGTGTGTGTGTGTGTGTGTGTGTGTGTGTGTATGTGTGTGTGTGTGTGTGTGTGTGTGTGTGTGTACATATATATATACACATACATGTGTGTGCATGTGTGTGTGTGTGTATGTGTGTGTATACATATACATATATTCAGACAGAAAGATAGATATAGATATGGATAGAATGAATATAGATATTTATATATATAGATAGATCAATTGATTGATTGACTGATATGGATATAAAGATATATATATATAAACTATAAATCTAAATATTACATATTTCTTTATATATATGGAGTTATATCGACTGTATATATATAAATGCATATGTCCAGAGCGAGAGATAGATATAGATATACCATGAAGTCTATATGCTGTCTGCTTTTAACTTCTCTCGGAGTCCTTCCTTGCCATGACTGTACATATACACATGTATATATTAATATGTATCTGTGTGTGTGTGTAATATATATATATATATATATATATATATATATATATATATATATATATATATGTATATGCATGTATATATAAATATATAGAGAGACAGATAGATAGGTATAGATATAGATGCATAAATATGCATATCTCCTGTATTTTCTTGTATTCTTTTATTTTTTTTCTACTGCCGCATCGCCTGCGATCGCCGGGAATTGCGTATTTTTCGGACAACCCATCAGGAAAGACTGAAATTGGTTTTTATCTTGGAATAATGCGATCAGTTCGCAACCTGCCGTGTCGTGTCCGACTTTCTACGAAAGAATTCGGCCTCTAGGTAATCGGCTACAACCATACATGCCTTGCCTTTTATAGGCAAAATTAAGCGACATTAATGTTTCGTTGCTGGCGATTTGTTCCGTGGGCCCTACGTTGTTGCGTTGGACACCATCAGAATCATCGGTGAGGGTTACCTGTGACTTCGCAGTCTTTGGCAAAATGGACATGAAAAAAACATCACAGGAATCGTTTGCTTAGCTTAAGATTCAAGAGTGAGGATTAAAGTTTCAAGGAAATGCTAACTGACTAAGAATAAATAGATAAGCAAATTACTATATACATATATATATATATATATATATATATATATATGTATATATGTGTGTGTATATATGTATATATATATATATATGTGGGGGGGGGGGGGCTGGTGTATGTTTGTAAGTATGTATATTTTTTCTTAACTATTAATTATATTTCTTTCTTCAGGAATCACTTTACAGGATACACAGCGCTTAATTGAGATCAGTCATTCTCCAACACAGATTTCTTTGCCAAGGTTAACTTACTGTTTCATGAGTATACCTATAAAGTTACGTTTTTACATTTCAGACATAATGAAGAAACAGAAATGAAATGAAATTAGTTATTTAGTAGCAGATACAGAGCGAACGAATCATGTGCAGTTTGCAGCAGCTGAAGCCAGAAAGCCACCTATACTTACACCGTGCTATAACATGGTCAAGCTTAGTAACTAAATGAACTAGGCTTTGCACGCAGATCGACTTGCATAAAACTAATATCATGTGCCTTGTGGGCGGCACGAGCGAGCTGCAAGTGTTTGTTTGTGTGAGCGCTAAATCAGCGTGAATCCCAGCGGACCGAGCCAGTCGTCTCTGCCCTGAGCCAGACCCGCACCTTTGCTTTGTATTCCGGCCTTGATCTTTTATGTATAA
>NC_061822.1:19369797-19382297 GCF_019202785.1 Penaeus chinensis
CTAAATACTAAGAATTATCCCTTGGATATATTTTCGTATATAATTTTGTCATTAAATATGAAACATGTTCATATGTTTTTTTATTGATTCGTGTTTTGAACAGGTATAGGTTCATTTAATTTATATTTCTCATTTGCTTCGCGTTCCCCAGGGCTCAGTCAAACAAACAGCTCTCTGTAAAGTTTATTTGAGAATATCTTTCAAAACATTTCTGAAGACGTAGAATTTCGGAAAAGCGTCTGGCGCACGGGGACTGCTTCTCCTGTTTCTAAATGACTCCCACCTGTGCCCTCATCTGCTCCATGATCTCGGCTATGGTTATGGAATCCCCGTGAGTCATCCCTGGGCTCTCTAGCAGACCTGTTGAGTACAGAAGAGTTGTTACAGATGTAAGATATTAGCAGTTTGCTCTGTTATGTACCACTTCATTTATTCACACCTACAGCTAAAATAAATAACAGGAGAACCAGGCAACAAATCTGACTGACCTGCGTTTATGCAACGCCTGACCTCGGCTGCCTCATACATGAGACCTTGACTGTTATTGAAGTTGTATGTCTGACCTGTCACTGGCAAGGGCGAAGTGTATGTCCCAGAGGGCGATTCGAAGGATTCGGGACACCACATCGGGTAATTGACCTGCAGAAAAACAAAGCCCATGTAATTTCGTAAAATACATCCTCTTTTATAGCCCATTCCTCATCTGCTAGAAGGGCAAATATTTTTTGCCCGATGAGAATTTATAACAATGCTATCTGGATCTTGCTTCCTTGGTGGACTAAACAAGTAAGTCCAGATGAAGCAGCACCCCATCCACTCGAGGGCCTGAGAAAAAGGAAGTGGTCCAAGATCACGTCCCTCTGTCACCTGCAGCATCTAACCCAGGGTCCCTTTTGGCAGCACACACACACACACACACACACACACACACACACACACACACACACACACACACACACACACACACACACACACACACACATACACACACACACACACACACACACACACACACACACATACAGGCACTGTAAGAGGCTGTGCTTTGGGTAGTCATTGAGGTTTAATGGCTTGACTCTATTATTTAGGAAGAGTACAACACAGTAGATAATCTGGATGTGTTATCGGGGAGCAAGCACGGAGTGCGGTGTGTCGTGTCCGGCCTGCCAGCCCTGGGTGCTGGAGGCTAAATGAGACCTGGGCACGGTGACTTCTGGAGGCAAACTGATTGATCAGACGAAGTAAGCTATAATCTATACCTCTCTCTCTCTCTCTCTCTCTCTCTCTCTCTCTCTCTCTCTCTCTCTCTCTCTCTCTCTCTCTCTCTCTCTCTCTCTCTCTCTCTCTCTCTCTCTCTCTCAATCACGTCCAGAAAGGGTAGCCTCATATCTCCTAAATAAATGGTGTAAGGGCTCTTCTCTTGATAGTCTCCCATCCCATTATCCATATGCAGGTGCTCCTTTAAAGTAAGCCATAAAAACGAAAATGACTATCAGTGCCACCTCTTAGATGAGGCTGATGCACCATTTACAAGGGAAGAACTCCTTGCAGCCATTAAGACTAGCAAATCCACTGCACCTGAGGATGGTGGAATCACTTATATCATTCGACTCCTTTCAAAAGTACAGGTAAAGGAAGAAATTATCTTCTTGATCTCTTCAACTTAACCCACACGGCAGGCAAAATCAGGCATGCCTGATAGACCAATTTCTATGACGTCTGCCTGTCTAAAACCAGTGAAAGAATTCTCCTGAATCAAAGACCTGATTCATCCATCTGTCTTTGGCTTTCAAAAAGGGAGAGGAGCATAAATGTGTCTAGCACAGTATCTAAATGGACGTAATGCACAGTCTTCTTACTTCATAGATTTTAGGGAGCATTCGACACTGCAATCCTCCATGAACTAACTCTTTTAGAAGTTAAGGGCAAGCTTCTGTTATGGATAAAGGATTATCTATCTTTGAGAAGAGCAAAAGTGTGGTACCAAGGCGCCTACAGTGCTAATGGCGAATTAGAATTAGGCCCCTATACTGTTTAATATACTTGCACTCTCTTTGCAAGCTCAACACTGAGTTAAGAAACCTAGGCAGCATCACATGCTGTGCTGATGAGATTCCTATACAGGTATTTGATAGGGGGAATTATGTTCTACAGAGGTTCAGCAAAAAGAGCCTTCCTTGGTCTCATAATTAACCCATTCAAAACTAAGCATATTTCCAGATCTCGCTTTACCAACGATATCGTTCGGAACATCAAGGAACGTTACCTTGAGCTTTTAGGACTATGCATATACACACCACTCTCTCTCTCTCTGTATATATATACACCTCTCTCTCTCTCTCTCTCTTCATTCCAGCCACAGGATCCACCTTGGAAGGACACTCCTCTCCTCTCTCCCTGTGGTGAATCAGCCTTTGGGCGGCTGATTCAGAGGGATTAGAGGAACGTACAGGAAAAGGTGTTCGACGGGGCTCTATGACCTCTCTCGGTCTCAAGGTTTTTGCTTGGGTGGTTTAAAGAGATGTACTGGACCCGCCCTAAGCAAATTCGGCCTTGGCCCTTGCGCGCTAGCCTGGCGTTTTCACGTTCACCCTACGTTGTTGCCGCGATGCTAATTGCTTGCATTTAGCTTCGTGCCCTCTAGCCAATTCTTTCCTCTACGGATTTTTCGGAATTAGGATAACTCCCCCTCTGGTGAACTGGACCCCATCTTCGGGCGCGTGCTCGGACGTGGGCAGACCTTTACCTCCCGCAGGGAAGGGTGTGTCTGGGGGACCTTAGTGTGCCTGCCTTACAGTGTGCAGAGAGTTACCATTCTATTTGCTAGGGACTAGTATGGCAGACCATCTGATGACTGCCACTCTAGTATTTCGCATAGGAATGAATAGGCAGGTAGGGGCCCCTCCCTTTCCAAGGCCCTCAGCCTGTTTGTCTTATTAGCACCTGCTCGACAGAACACCGTTTTCCCGTCCCATCACAGGAACCGCCTCGAAAGGTAGTTCCTCTCCTCCCTCACTGTGGTGAATCAGCCTTTGGGTGGCTGTTTCAGAGGGATGAAGGAATTCCTTGAAAAGGTGCAGGATTTCTCTTCCCTCACTGAGATGAAACAGCCTTTGGGTGGCTGTTTAAGATGGAAGAGGGATTCACTTTTAAAAGGTACAGGTCCTTTCCTCCCTCACTGAGGTGAAACAACCTTTGGGTGGTTGTTTCAGAGCGATGAAAGGAACCACCTGAAAAAAGTGCAAGAGCTCCCTTCCCTCACTGAGGTAAAACTGCCTTTGGGTGGCTGTTTCAGAGGGATGATCAAAAGTGTTCCAAACTATGAAGTCCTGTAGGTGGAAGGGCATCCTCTCTGGTCTCTCCCCAGGGGTTTACAACTACCCACGTGTTTGCCGTTTGTGGCAGCCTTGTGCACTGTGGTGACAGGAGTCTTAGAGGTTGAGCGATGCCGTGAATGTGTACGCCCTGCGGCTAGCAACACGCCTCTTTGGTCCTCTATTCCATCAAGACAGGTGGCCTGATTCTGGCCCTGTCAGGCCAATCGGCTGGACTCCTTCGAGAGGCTAGGGTCAAGCAGTCATGCTGCTGTTGACACTCACACTGTTCCGTGAGTACCGATACAATGGCTACTGGCTGCGTATATCCTCTCATCAACCCTATAGCTGTAAGACACTGGTTATAACATTCAGCTTCCCCTTGTTGGACTCTGTGGTGGGTGGGGGCATGAGAGGATGAAGTAACTGTTCAAATACATGGGAAAATCAACCAAAAATCCCTCATGCAAAGCCCAGACCACGGCAGCCACCCTGAAGCCATATGTGCCTCCTGGTAGCAAAAGAAAACCCCATGCACAGGATGACTGTCACGCCTGCTGCCAAGATGAATAAGACAGAGAAACCATCAGCCACTAATATGTCTGTCCATCAGATTGTCCAACAGATGGACTCTCGTGCTGGCCTCTCCAGGCCTGCAGCCAAGCCAGGGAGGCCTCTGAGTTCCCCTCAGACATCCTCCCTGACTAAGATGGGAGCACAAGCTGAACCAGCCGAATCAGGTGCTGCCCCCACAAGCAAAGCCCCCTCTAAACCCGAAGGCTTCGACAATGCCTACCAACTGGTCAGGGCATCGGAGATGTAGCTAAAAATCCAGATGTCGATCCGGGTTGCCAAAGACCAGGGCATGATCATTATGCCCAAAGACCAAGCTACCCTGAATTTCCTCCGGGAAACGAAGGAGCTGAAAGATGGGAGGAAAGTGAGTCTCTCACCACTGAATCCCGATGATAAGAGAGTCAAGATGGTGCTACTTGGCTTCTCAGTCTCATATGATGTGGAACTAATCACACCACATCCACAGGTTGTGGAGGCTTCCCGAATGTCGAATGGGAAGACTCCAACCAGGCAAGTCCTGGTGACCATGAAAGGAGCCCCAACCACTACCCTTGATTTGGGTAACTGGGGCACCTACAACCTAAGAACATATGTGAAACCACTTCGGTGCTTCAAGTGCCAGAAATATGGTCACCACTAGGCTAGCTGCACAGCCAAGCCTAGATGTGGTGTCTGTAGTAAAACACATAACACTAAGGTGTGCCTTAAGGCATACAAGGAAAACAAGAGGGACACAACAGCCAAATGTCCCAACTGTGCCAAGAGGCATCATGCCTGGAGCCTGGCTTGCTCTGTCAGGAAAGAGGTGGCCCTCAGGCGACAAGAGGTTGCTAAAAAGCAACCAGACTTTGTTCCTGCTCCCTCAGGCACCTATGTCTGGGGAAAGAACAAAAGAGAAAAAGCCTCCCGACCTCTTAAGAGGAAGGAAGCTGCTCCCCAGCCGACACCGGATATCTCCAATAAAAAGGAGTTTCCGGCCATGCAAAAAGTGCAGAAAAAGAACTACAGGAATAAAGGTTCAAAGAGCACTACAAAACCCTCCCCAAGAGATGACCATCTCTTTGATGAGGAAGATGTTACTTTCTTGTTGACTGCTGTAGTCACTGCAGCAGCAACAGCCCTGGGGAGGTTGAGTGAAGAGGCCGAGAAAGCAGTCACGGTCGCCAAGACGGCAATGACCCAGACTGTCGCAGTCCAGAAGGGAAGGAAGCTGGAGAGCGCCAAACCAGCCGCACCCTCACCCCAGGACGAGACTCCCCTCCCTACTCCAATCCAGGCCATGCCCTCGCAGGCAGAGCCAAACCAGGCTGAATCCATGCAGCCAGAGACAGAACACACTGACTTTACCCAGGTAAGGCCAGCAAAGAAAAACACACAGACAAAGCCTGAAGTGAGAAAAGCCAGAACACACTGACTTTACCCAGGTAAGGCCAGCAAAGAAAAACACACAGACAAAGTCTGAAGTGAGAAAAGCCAAACTAACTAAAGTCAGAGCTACGAAAGGCTCTCCACCCTCTAGTTGACCCAGGGATAGCCTGACAACAGACGAAGATCCCTCAACCAGCGAGGATTTCACAATTAAGTTGTCAGACTCTGACATCTCTCAATTCGAGTATGATGATGTCTCTGATATAACTATCACCAAGTTACATCATGACACACATTGGAACATCAATGGCTTCTCCTCAAGGAATGCCATCCTTCACACAATAGTGCGATCAAGGAGCAAGGAGCATGGACATTGTCATGCTCCAGGAGACATTAACAGTGGAGACTGTTGGCTTCTCAGGGAATTATGTTTTCTTGCTGCCACACACAGCTGGCAAGAGAGGCTTGATCACCCTCGTCAGAGCAACAATCCCCTGCTTCGCAATAGCCGATGCACTGCACTGTGGAGACGATGTTAAATCTCTTGCTGTTGAGATTCAACTGGCTGGGGGGGCCCTCAAACAGTATGATGTGTACAACCGGCCAAGTTGTAGGAGTTAGACATCATCCAGGTCTGTGCTTCTGCAGCACATGATAGAGTGATCATAGGGGGAAACTTCAATGCACACCACCCCATTCTGGCTACCTGCTGGGTAGCAGATGCAGCTGGCTATCACATAGAGCCAGCAATCCCTGAGATTGCTCTTCTCAATACCCAAGAGCCAACGTATGTCAGAGGAGGGGTCCTAGACCTTACCTTGGCCACTGCGACTCTGGTGGTGAGACTAAGCTGGTGTGTTGATGTGACTGTCACAAGTAACCATTACGGCACTATAACCACCTCATGGATGCTGGACCAGCAAATGTGAAAGTGCTTGAAGCCAGACTTATCAATGCCATAAATCAAGTAGCCTCACTGACCATACCTAAAACTCGGCCTAGGTACAAGAGTCACAAAGATGCCTGGTACTTTAACGATGAGATTAGGGAGGTCAAGCACAGATTAAACATGTGCTGAAAACAATTCCGAAGGCAAAGAAGCCCTGACAACCTTGTCCTCCTAAGCGAGGCTGTCAGGGATCTCAAGGAAACTGCCAACAGAGTCAGGGAGGAAAAGTGGCTGGAATGGTGAGAGTCCTTCGACCACCATACCACCCTTTCAGAGCTATGGCAATGGGTCAGGCGAGAACCAGCCGCTCAGTCCCGAGGTGCACACATCAAGACCCTCAATCAGAGACAGACTGCTGCATGAGTTTTCTGCGAGAACAAGCAGCAACAGTCTGCCAGTCGAACTGAGGGCAAAACAAGAACACTTACAACCAGACAGACTTGCTCTGACAGGACATCTGCAGCCAAATCAAAAGCCATGGCTCTGAGACATAACTTACATTGGGGTAAGGATAGACCGGACCTTCAGACACAAAGTACTAAGATCATTCTATGTACATGCCGCCCGGCCCATCGCTCTGATTGCCATAAAGAAAATATACAAAGATAAACTGGAGACAGTCCAAAATGAAGCTGCCAGGATCATTCTGGGTGCCCCAAGGTGAATGAAGGTCCTCAACCTCCTCTTGGAGGCAAACCTTCTCCCCCTGGACTCACGAATCGATCTAATGGCAGCACAATTTCTGTCAAAGGTCATCCAGGCTCCCAGGAACACAAGCCGAAGACAAAAATTGGTCAGATGCCTCGAACAAGGCAACAAGCTCTGCAAACAACTCCTGGCAGTCTCACACAGCCAGGGTGTTGATATGCTATCAGCTCAAAAATCAGCTTCTTGCTAAGGGCATGGACTCCCCCCACCCTAACTTTATCGAAGCCCCGCTGTGAGCACAAACCTCGATAGTTTTCTATTATGAGCCTGTCAATGAGAAAGAATCAATACCCTACGCCTAGTCTAAGGAGAGGGTATTGCAGTCATCACTCCTCCGGGTAGTAGAATACACTTCACGGATGGATCAGTCGATCCCTTGAGCCACACTGCAGGCGCCGGCTTTGCAGCAAGGGATGCCACAAAATCCATGAGGGTAACAGACAACGCCTCCTCGCTACAGGCAGAGGCAGTTGCAATCATGGGAGCCCTAGCCCAGGCGTCCCTGAGGGACAAGTGGTCATACATACAGACTCCAGGGCAGCCAATGACTGTCTTCAACATAGCTCACCCAAAGACAGCATCTACCTCCTGACCACTGTGCTTACCATAGCGCAGATAATTCTTGCTCAGAGTAGAAGAATAATCAATAACTAGGTCCCCAGCATCATTGGCATCAGAGGGAATGAGCTTGCTGACAGACTAACCGACATTGGCAGGGGTATGCCCCCAAATCCCATGATCATACAACCAAGTGTACTGCGGCCGCTCATTCCTTCCTCCTGCAGCTTCACAGAGATCCACCCCCCCCCCCCCCCGGGCAAGTTGGTACTCAGACGCCACAGGCTATGAGCCACTGGCACTCTCTGAAGTAATCAACAGAGGTACCGAAGTCATTCTTCACAGAATCAGACTAAGTTACCACTGTGCATGGCAGATTATAGAGACAATATACTGTGAAGAGAGGTGTTACATGCATTGTGGCAAGCCGAACGCCACCCTGGTACATTACTTACTGAATTGTGAGCACACGCAATTCCTGGAATAGGGACCGCCGACAACAGCCACCGTGCTGGTAAAGAAATTAAGCGGTATGCTTAAAGCATGGCGGCAGGAGCGCCTGCTGGCAATCCCACCACCACGGTAAGCACCGAGTGTCAGAGAACAAAATGAGACAGCCATAAAAAGCTGACACAGGACGGGAAATATGTGGAAGGCCCGGGCAAAGCTAGAACTTCGCAAATCTCAAAGTAATTTCTCTCTCTCTCAATCGCTGTGTAACTCTCACAGAAGTAGGATGTGTTTGTTATGTTTTTAGTCGTGGGAGATTTCCCGAATCCTGTTTTCCCGCCCCCACTTAATCCTCGGACCGGGAGCAGGTGAGGTGCCTTGGTAATTTGTCACCTTCAAGTGTCAGAATGGCTAGTGTTGCTATATCGGATGAAAGTTTTAATTCGCGAGGACGCGTTGCAAGTGGATTCCATAAGAGGGAAAGAAGTGAAGGTGTGGCCATGAATGACAATGAGAATGGATGCAAGTGGGAGGAAAAGAGGAAGAAGAACGACGAGGGAACCAAAGCAGGAACCCAGAAAGTTGCCAGTGTGAATGGCAGAAAACGTTTGTTATTCCCCCAAGACTGCGCATGAGTTTTACGGAGAAATTAAGGCGACCCATACAACTAGGACCACCGTAACTTCGATACACTGCTGAAGGAAGGAAGAGGGAGGCCGTATCTCACAGTGCGAGCAGGCAAGGCAGAACAAACCCTGATGACAAGGGACAGTGATGACAATCCTAAAGGCTAGGGGAAAGCTTACTAAAGTGATAATGTTCCAATATCCGACAAAGCTGGACCCAGACTTTCTGTTGAACGACGACAGATTTGTATGGGTAAAGAGGCACGCGTTCAGGGGCGAGGAGGGGAGTCAGCTCGTTGCCCTCGTGAAAGGGAAGTGCCAGAGAGGGTATTCATCTCAGGAGCGGGGTACAGGAGGGTGGTTTGTAGTGTGTGTGTGTGTGTGTGTGTGTGTGTGTGTGTGTGTGTGTGCGTGTGCGTGTGCGTGTGCGTGTGCGTGTGCGTGTGCGTGTGCGTGTGCGTGTGTGCATGTGCGTGCTTGCGTGCGTGCGTTCGTGCGTACGTGTTGAAACGGTTCCCGCAGCCCCTCCCTTCCTCCCTCCTTCCCCCAACTATTTAAACACGTGGGAGATAAAGAAAAAAAAGAAAAAAAAAGACCATTACTTCATAACCAAGAATTCGTACAAGAAATACCTTGCACCACCTTGAAGAGTAAAGAAAAAAGGTTTAATGGTGAGTTGTGTTGCATTGAAATATATTGAGACGGTCCTCAGTTGAACCCTGATCCCGAAGGTAATCGTTTGGGAATCAATTACTGGAAATTACAATCGATTACTGAGAAAATTATCGTTGTAATCTATTAAAGCATTACACATGAGGAACAGCTGTCAGAGAAAACCCGAATATAAACTGATGTCAGTTGTTATGCCTATAAAATTCTCGTTATCACCATTACCGTTGGAATATGAAAAGGAAAGTGGATGACTGCCAATTATTATAACACAGATAACATATCTCGTGTAAAACAAAATTATTGCTAATCACATTGATTCGTGCGTCTGACAGGTGCCTTGGTATTAACTTTACTGACACCTACTGTACAGAAGACGCCTTAAGTTTACCTGTGAAATGGAAAAGGAAAACCACAACCCTGTGTTCACTTGAGGTTCTCTGTACGATGTGCTTCGCCCTGGCCCAAACCGCTCAGAGTGAACGGTTTCGCCGCGCAATGCACTGATCAGCTTTTGCCATTGTGACTTGTCGCTAGAGAGATGAATTGCTTTTCTGATTGTAATAAAGGCTCGAAACCAGTGTGCACAATCTACACACACATTAATGACTATCAAAAATAGAAGGCCAAAACTGAATAAATATTGCGGTACAGACAGATTAACTTTTGAGGCTCTAAGTTAGCGGCCATTTTGGTTGTTATCAAACGGCCGCGAGGCGGAGCGAATTACCCCCAAACCCCGCCCTGTCCGCCA
Source organism: Penaeus chinensis (assembly GCF_019202785.1). NCBI lineage: Eukaryota > Metazoa > Arthropoda > Malacostraca > Decapoda > Penaeidae > Penaeus > Penaeus chinensis. Next base: position 19,379,770 of record NC_061822.1, read on the forward strand.
CGCAGCGACTCGCGAAACGTTTTGCCAGGTCGGCTTTGCCCAAGTGAATGCAGGGTTGCAACTTTCATTTCTCGATTCACTGATCACCAAAGAAAACGGTTGATTGTACACTACTTTACAGAAAATCCACTTTTACTGGTTTTGGAATTGATTACAGTATTTTAACTATTCATTATGAGATTTCTATCCAATTACTTCTTCCCGAAAACCCTTAGTTGATTCTTAAATAGCAATATGTGCTAACCTCCGAAAGTCCGTACGTTCCAAATCAAGCTAAGCACATTAAACTACCATATCTTGGGCGCTTAAATTTCTTCATTCGCAGGCATTTATGTGAGATGCTCAAACATTCATTCCCTCAAATTAATTTAAATATGGTTTTCACGAATAACCACGCCATTAGCACTTTTTAAAGAAGTCATTTGCTTCAGAGGTATCGATATCATGTTGTTTCAAATGATGCATAGAATTCTTGAATATATGGGCGAGTCAATAAGAAGAAGCTTTTGAAGAACCCGGGTATCTCTGCTCTTCGCCAACGCTCACACACACAAAATCAACCTTACGCTCACAGTGACTTGAAATTCTGTCCACCTCCAGTCCAGCAGCTCGACCTCCTAATCTTTGAATCTCGGCCTATCCAAAAGATGAAACCAGAGCTCAATATCCACAGCATAGCCACGCAGCACTTGTGACCGTAATCACTTGTAATGATGTAGTTTTCATTTTGTCTCCTGCAAATTTTTCCCATGTAATTACATGTATTTATTTATTCCATATTTCGCGTTTTTTCGTGACATCTATACTACAAAACTGAACTGTATTCCCTGCCCTATTGGGCTCGTAACGCCCGCTCTCCCTCTCTCTCTCTCTCTCTCTCTCTCTCTCTCTCTCTCTCTCTCTCTCTCTCTCTCTCTCTCTCTCTCTCTCTCTCTCTCTCTCTCTCTCTCTCTCTCTCTCTCTCAGCAGTGATGACAAAGACGGGCGTCTTCGAAATGTACGCGCAATAAAGATGTCTACTACAGCCTTAGTCTTTCTGTTCATCTTAAGTCTGCGCATATCTTGTGGCAAGTCTATGTGTATGCTTATATAGAAAGATCGAGAGATAGATGATAGATAGAATGACAGATCGAGAGATAGATAGATAAATATATATAGACTAAGATGGATGAATAGATAGATTGAGATATATAGATAAATAGACAGATAGGTAGATATATGTAAGCTGCATTGCAGGCACATCGCCATCGCACATTGGTTTTACTGCATTTCGGATACGCTCACCAGAGAGGAAGAATGCTCCTGACCTTGATTGTGCCTTTCGTCCCCACGACGAAGGCCTCGCTCGGAAGATCAGCTCTTATGGTGGTGCTGAGCGAGGCCGTCCGGCCCTTCGGATACACGAGGGTGGCGCTTGTCACCACGTCTACACCCTGACGCAGTTGGGACAAAATGAAAAGCGTTGAAATAATTTACATTGAAAGCAGACCAGAAGACATCTGAATCAAGTAGCGCTGTGCTGCACTGCCGTTGTGATGGCACAAAGGCAATCCAGCACAGCACGAAAGGGCAAACCCAATTTTACCTCCTGGTTGAGATGACCTCCGGCTAGCACCTTCAGGGGCTTGTCACCGTTCATCACCAGCGTGGCAAACTGAACGGTGTAAATCCCCATGTCTAGTGTGGCTCCTCCACCCGTGTCTTTCCTCCTGTATATATATAAAAGGAGAAATTATGTTTTTCACTGTCCTGTAATACGGAGTGCCAATTACGCTTTGATTTTTAAGAAAAATAATTCTATACATACACATATTTGTATATATATGTTTTTGCTCATAAATATATATATATATATATATATATATATATTCATATATACTCGTAGGAACGTGTTTGAGGAGAATTCGAGCAAGAGCAACCACAAATCGATTTATAGCAATTAGATGCTTCGGAGACATCATTCATCCGCAGTGATCTAATGAAACGAAAAATGGCATAGAACTTCAATACTTAATATAATAATATTAACATTATTATCAAAGACATTAATATAGGGTAAAATGTAAATTAATAAAGGGTAAAGTATAAAACAATTTTTGAAAATGAAAATAAGGAACAAAAATAAAATTGTTTAAGTAAAATTAAAGAATTAATTAATAAATAAATAAGCTACAGCATAAGTATTCCTACGAAAAACAAGCAGCAACCTTTAGAAGGGACTGGCTAGTTACGAGTTATATGCAGCTGTATGACTGCTTCTATATTGTTTAGTATAGTAGCATCTTTCATATAGACAAACACTCGAGGTCAAGCTTTTTCGGACTTGTGGACAGAATGATGAAATGGCTCTGCATCTACCCCTGCCATGTACGACTCTGACGCTGTGGAGGGGCAAGGAATTACATATAAGGATTTGTTCAATAAAGACTAGCAAACTGCGGCTCATGGACTGCATGCGGCCCTAGCAGCCATCTTATTGTCTAGTACCATTCCTCTGCACTTGTTGAGGAGTGTCATAATCAATGCAG
>NC_061822.1:19389797-19394797 GCF_019202785.1 Penaeus chinensis
ACATATATATACACACACATGTGTATATATATATATATATATATATATATATATATATATATATGTGTGTGTGTGTGTGTGTGTGTGTGTTTGTAATACCAACTAAGTAAACTTAAGGTTTTCTCATTATACACACAACCCTAAAGGACGTCCTTGAGACTACCCGTAGCAGACACCTTCCTTACCCAACTTTTACCATACACATAACACTATTAACTTATAACCACATATTTATTACAGTAACACTTATCCCTACGAACCAAACCTTCGCTCAACACAGCAGCGAATGCGACATCCGCAGGCCTTCCGCCTTGTGACGTCGCCCCGTTTACACGATCACTCCTTTTCCTCCACACTTCCTAGTACATCGTAACCCTTATGAATTATTAGTTCAATCTGTATAAAGGAGGGTCGCCTGCGAGCGACAGTCAGACAGCCTCCAGCTCGCTAACCGGACTGAACCTCTGTCCGTTGTACCATACTCTCTCTATAATAAACCGCTTCAAGCCAACGAGAAGTCTATCGCACCTTTACCTCTACCAAGATTACCACATCGTGCCAGACGCGCCCTGTCTGCACTCTACCGCAAAATCGGCCTCCCTACAGTGGTAGCAGCGACGGGATTCGTCCCACAACAGACTCCTGCCTCCGAAGCAACAAGCCTGCAGACGCAGAGTGAATATCACACAAGAGAGATAGCGAGAAACAAGCAGAGCAAGCAACCTACCTGTGTTTACACCTGACACACCGCTTGCCGAGTCGCTGACAACATCCTGTCTCCAGCACTCACCTAGTACGCAAATATGCACGCGTACCACCGTTACACAACGTTAATTGGCGCACTTCGCCCTACGAGGGAATTACTGGCCCAGCCGTGCACAACCGTGAGCCGAAGTCTGGGAATCGAGCGAAGTGGCACTGACGTAGGACCTCTCCCGCCGACGGACCACCCCCCGCGCTGACGATCCACCACCTCCCCGCGCTGACGATCCACCACCTCCCCGCGCTGACGATCCACCACCTCCCCGCGCTGCCGTTCCACACCAGCCCCAAACCAACGATATATTCCAAGGTTAGCCAGAGTATTGTGTTAAGGCGCATTTTTTTTTTTTTTTTTTTTTTTTTTTTAGTTAGGATATCTAGGTGATATTTTATTTTCTTTGATTATTTCCACACCGTACTGTCCGATTTACTCCCGTACTGTGTATATGCTTCAGTCTCCCCACATAACAGAAAACGGCGCATCACCCTCTCGTGCTCACTTACCTCTCGCCACTCACCACTTTCATTCATTCTGTGGCTTCCAGTCGTGCTCTTCCCCTCTTTTCCTAACACTCCATAACTAATTTCTCTTAAATTACCTTCTACAATCTCGACTGATGCCACTTTCACAGAAAACACAGGAGAATATGAAAATGTGCAAGCAAACGCACGAACCCACGAGTGACACCACATTTCCCTCACACATCTCCCCTCCCATGTTGTTCCCTCTCCCTGTTTCCCTCCCCCTCGGTTTGTCGGACCTTTCCTGCACATACAATGAACGTGTTACTGGTACCCTATGACGTAAATGCTCTCGAATGAACACTGTACTCACTTCATCGCTTACTGACACTGAACATTGGATCTCCCACAAACACCGTGACCTGAATTTCCCATTGTTTCAGCACAAATGTATAGAGACTTCGACGAAACTCAGCATATTTGACTCTGATGGACTACTCAGGTTTATGTGTTACTGTAACCCTCTCAGGCATCGCATGTCTTTGTATATTGCGTCTTTTCGCCGTTGTCGGCGTCCCTATCATAAAGGAAGACCTACTCGTCTTTTATTTCGTCCGTTGCAAATACTCACAGGACAAGATTGCCGTGCGTAGTGTATTTGTATATAATTTCAGTCTTCCAGGTAAAGCAAGATGTCCTTCTTTTCGTCATTCCGTTGCGCTTTCGCTGTTATACGTGCCCGGTAGCATTGTCATATTTCATGAATCTTACGTACTCGCTGCCAGGCCAGCCACGTCGCCTACCAATGTTACTCCTCAGAGTCTACGCGTGCCCGCTGCCGAGCCAGCCACGCCTGCGTCACGGCCCGCGGCTCAGGTTGCCGCCTGACCCTGCTGCTGTCCCTGTTAATCCTGAGGGCGGACTTCCCTCAGTAACCTCTCGCGCGGCCGCGACTCGCAAATGCTCCGATATGGGTATATCTGTTAAGCCTGAGGACGGTTTTCCCTCAGCACTCGCTCGCGAACACGAGGCACATGACGCCTCCGTGCTAATGGTTGTTTCAAAGCCTGAGGACGGGTTTCCCTTCAGCACTAGCTCGTGAACACGAGGCACGTGACGCCTCCATCCTAGTGGCTGTTCCAAAGCCTGAGGACGGTTTTCCCTCAGCACTCGCTCGCGAACACGAGGCACGTGACGCCTCCATCCTAGTGGCTGTTTCAAAGCCTGAGGACGGTTTTCCCTCAGCACTCGCTCGTGAACACGAGGCACGTGACGCCTCCATCCTAGTGGCTGTTTCAAAGCCTGAGGACGGTTTTCCCTCAGCACTCGCTCGTGAACACGAGGCACGTGACGCCTCCATCCTAGTGGCTGTTTCAAAGCCTGAGGACGGTTTTCCCTCAGCACTCGCTCGCGAACACGAGGCACGTGACGCCTCCATCCTAGTGGCTGTTTCAAAGCCTGAGGACGGTTTTCCCTCAGCACTCGCTCGTGAACACGAGGCACGTGACGCCTCCATCCTAGTGGCTGTTTCAAAGCCTGAGGACGGTTTTCCCTCAGCACTCGCTCGCATACCCGAGGCTCGTGACGCCTCCACTACAGTAGTTGTCCCACAACCTGAGGACGGATTTCCCTCGGCGGTCACTCGCATGCGCGAAGCCCGTGATGCCCCACTCCTGTAGTTGTTTCGAAGCACGTGCTCGCAGCTGATGACGTACCCCTACATTTGTGCATGAACCACAGCGTTAGATAATTTAATCAGTATAGTCCTTGAGACCTTTTTTTTTCCTCCCTTCGTGGACTGCATGGTGCCGGTGAGCGTGCCATCTACGGTTGGCACGGCATTGATGATTTCAGATGGAGTCTGTGCGCATGCGTTGGTCGCCCTACCCGCGCCACAAGGCAAAGTATGGTCCTTATGACCCCTGTCACCTCAAGCGTGCCACGGGAGTACCTGAATGCGGGGTCACGCGTCTCCCGGGTAGCCGAGCTCGCCCTTCCCCACGCCTACTCGTACCCCCTCTGTTACTCATGCTCATTGGCCCGTCGACACCTGCATCCCCGGTGGTTTTGAATACATTGTCGTTTGTTTAACTTCCTGCTGGGACTGAGGATTGTATTTCTGCATTACGTTTTTACTAGTTTTCCGCTATTACTGATGGTTCCTGACTATCCTACGAGATCATTAGACGACGTCAACTTAACACACATCAATTGCACCAACGCTCTGACTGACTTCATGGTCAGTGCCTATTTCACCATGTACTCGCTTTTCTGTCATTATGAACCTGTTAACTTTGTTGTACCTACATATGCATTTTATACTGTTTATTGCGGTCACAGACCGTGTATCCACACATGTACTATGTTGTGTTACTTTAGATTATCCATTTACTCCGTTGTACTCCCACGTAAATCTATGTTACGGTTATGTTGTGCTTTTACATTAGTGTAGACTACTTGTCCCTATGCTTAGTTATGCATGTTGCTTTGTTTGTATTTCTTGACTCGCGTAGTTATTCGGGTTATTCTGTATGATTTATTAATTTACACTCTGTACATCTTATTTGACATTACTGATTTGATTTCCATTGTTTCCTTACATTGTGTATCTTACTGGTGTTATCAAATGCACCTACTGTTTATCTGCTGCATTTTGCATTTGATGTACTTAGTGTTTACTTTTGTGTGTAGGTTATTTTATGCTTAGGTCGTAATGTTTAGCTAGCTGCGCCTTTTCACTTCTCTGACATCTTTTGCGGCGGGGACCGCCGCGGTAGCGTGACCGAGCGATGTAAGGCCCATTTCACATCTCAATACACACCAAATCTCTCACAGAGAGGCCCACTAAGTAAACTTAAGGTTTTCTCATTATACACATAACCCTAAAGGACGTCCTTGAGACTACCCGTAGCAGACACCTTCCTTACCCTACTTTTGCCATACACACTTCCTAGTACATCGAAAACCCTTATGAATTATTAGTTCAACCTGTATAAAGGAGGGTCGCCTGCGAGCGACAGTCAGACAGCCTCCAGCTCGCTAACCGGACTGAACCTCTGTCCGTTGTACCATACTCTCTCTATAATAAACCGCTTCAAACCAACGAGAAGTTTATCGCACCTTTACCTCTACCAAGATTAACCCATCGTGCCAGACTACCATCGTCCCTGTCTGCACTCTACCGCAAAATCGGCCTCCCTACAGTGTGTGTGTATGTGTGTGTGTGTGTGTGTGTGTGTGTGTGTGTGTGTGTGTGTGTGTGTGTGTGTGTGTGTGTGTGTGTGTGTGTGTGTGTAGTGTGTGTGTATGTGTGTGTGTGTGTGTGTGTGTGTGTGTGTGTGTGTGTGTGTGTGTGTGTGTGTGTGTGTGTGTGTGTGTGTGTGTGTGTGTGTGTGTGTGTGCGTGCAAGTAAAACAACGAAGGGAATTACAGGAAAACACACGGATATGCCGAAGGCCTTTTCACTTTACTGCTTCATCAGGGTATTCAGCATACCCAGATGAAACAGTGAAGTGAAAGTTTTCCTGTATTTCCCTTAGTTTTTCTGCTTGCAATTTGTTCGATATGATTTACACACACACATATATATAATATATATATATATATATATATATATATATATATATATACACACACGTGTGTGCGTGTGTATATACGCGTAGTGGTCTGAGCAGTGTGTAACTGGTAAGATACGGGTTTTGTGTATGAGTTTACATGTGTATGCTGCATTTAATTGTCCAAGTCCCTGCATCCAAGCTTACGTGTTTCTGCTTACC
>NC_061822.1:19399797-19407297 GCF_019202785.1 Penaeus chinensis
ATGCCTTATGACTGTGCTTACCATAGCGCAAGGGATTCTTGCTCAGGGTAGAAGAATCGTCATAAACTGGTTCCCTGCCACATAGGCATCAGAGGGAGTTAGCTTGCTGACAGACTAGCTGAATCTTCAGACATAGGTCCAACGCCACAGGACTTGCCATTCTCCTGCACCTTCACAGAGAGGAAACGAGCTCCTCCTACTCGGCCAGATGGTACTCAGACGCCACCGGCTATGACCCACTGGCGTCGTAGGCACTCGAATGCTTATTCGTCACAACGCGAACAACACGAGGGCGAAGCGGATGTCATACGAACGGGCGAAGCAAACAGGCTGGGACGAGACGCCAAAAATAAAATAACATTGCGAGGACTCAAGCGGATTACACACAAAAAATGTGGTCCAGAGGACAAAACACAGATGCAAAAAAACAGAAGCGCCCTATGACTCAAAGTGGAGAGATCATCATGTGACAGAGGGTGACACCACGTGATGGACCAACAGAAGCAAAAAAGAAACCACGATTGCGAAACATGAAGCAGTTCTAATCGATCGCAATAAAAGATCATTGTGAATAAGTTTGGGAACAAGAAATGAACTTGGGTGGCAGGTAGAAAAACTTAGAAGTGATAAATACAGTGTTAAAAATGTGCTGGGAGATTGAAAAATCCTGATACGGGTATCTTTCCAATTATAAGAAATAATTATGTGATAACCAGCAAGGTCATGACTGGATGAGCTCTATATCGAGAATAAAAAGGACACAGGTTTCGGAGTAGCGTTCAGTAGCCATGATCATCTCGGTAAGCTCGTTTGTAATTTAGTAATTTAGTGTACCATCGTGATGAAAAATAGTGGATAGGATTTGGAAATGGAAGACAGTACCATGGCAGTGCTATTCTGGAACATAGCTAGGATTAGGAAGAAAATTAAGATTTTTATGAACATGTAATGGAAAAACTTGATTATCAATTTTAACTGATGTTGTGGTAAAATTGTGTTAACGATTAATAGTTTATAAATGTACTAGATTAACTATCAAGGACATATATCAACAGTCTGTTAGATATAACTTCCTTATTAAATGTGCGTAGACAGTTACGAATCCTGTTATTTTCCGAAGGAGCGTAAGATTGATTTTCTTTTCTTTTTTTTTGTTTTTTTTGTTTGGCAAATATATGTTGTTGTTTTTTTCATGATCATTACTTTTACTTGCTTGATGTTTGATTCATTTATATGCACATAGAAATACAACATGATTTGTGTTTGCTATGATTAACTATTTGTTTTTCTTATAATTATTTTTCTTTTAGTATAATATTTAATTCAATGAGCATATTTATGATAATTTAACTATTTGCTGGTCTGGGGATCATGATTATTTTGTGTAATATCTAATTTATTATTAACTTTGAGATACAGAATAATTTATTACTTTTATAATAATTGCTATTTTTTTATGGCATTTTATTCATGACGTAGTTTTTTGTTACTGTTTTCACCGAGTTTCATGATTAATAATTATATAACAGTGAGTCTCAACTGTCTAGTTGTATTTAAAGCGTTAAGAACCAAATAATGTCTTATTTATTTTTGTTTCACGTAAACTTTGATATTGTAATTTTAGTATATTGCATTGATAATATTCAGTTAATAAATCAATATTGCCACTTTGAAATTACTGAGTAATTATTTAAAGTTACACTATAATGAATGAGAGCATTTAAACATTTATTAATCTAACTTAACAAGTCTTTATACTTCAGAGTATTTAAAAAAATGTTGTGGAATAGGGGGGCCACAACACTGGCACTCTCTGAAACAATTTATAGAGGTACTAAAGTCATTCTTTACAAAATCAGACTAGGTTATCATGTGCATGGCAACTTATAGAGACAATTGACCATGTAGACAGGTTTCGCAAGCATTGTGGCGAGCCGAACGCCACCCTGTAATACTACTTACAGAGTTGAGAGCTCACACAATTGTGAGACAGGTATCACCCACCACAGCCGCCCAAGCCGCTGCATACTAATGAGCATCATAAGGGACGATGAACATGAGCCAGTTACTAAAGAGTAAAGCCGGATGGAAATGAGAAACTGTCATCTCTACGCCGTCTATTGTTACACTTCGGCACTTACCTTCTTGTATTCGTTTGACATAATGTGAATGCCCGGTATTTAGAAAAAAGTATCGAAAGTCGCTAGGAACTTCAACCATCTCAAGACATCCTACTATCATTCACATTATTATTAATGTTATTATTGGTGTTATTAATATCATCGTTTTCATTATTTTTTTTATTATTTTGATTATCATTATTAGTGTTATTATTATTGTTGTTGTTGATATCTTTAACATTATCTATTATTATTATTATTATTATTATTATTATTATTATTATTATTATTATTATTATTATTATTATTATTATCAGTATCATTATCATTTGCATTATTATTATTATATCTGTATCATTATTATTTTCATTATTATTATTATTATATCATTATCAAAATTATTATTATTATTATATCATTATCAAAATTATTTTAATTATCATTATATTATTATCCTTATTATCTTCATTATTATTATTAGCAGTAGTAGTATCATTATCGTTATATAATTATCATTATTGCTACAACTAACACTACTAATAAGCAGCCGACATATCTTTCTGTGCTTTGACAGAAAATGCATTGTTGTGGATTTCGAAATGCTCCTCTGGTGTCCTTCCTTCCCGGTTTGTTTTTACTGTTTTAATTGTATCATTTTCATTTTCTATTCTCTGTGTTAATGTTCGGCTGCATATGCTTCATTTTACTTCTCTTATAAAGTAGATTAATTGGATTATTTTTTAAATGCTTTTAATTTTTCAAAGGTTGTCAGATAACACGACTGGGTACTCATGTTTTTCATCTCATATTATGTTCTGCAAAATGTCTAAAGCTCCTCCCACACAACGGAGCAGCCTACAAAACCTTACATCTTCACAGAGGTGGTCACACCGTTGCTTTCTACCTCGGGATCGCCATAAAGACCGGGATCCTTCCGACGTCCCGCGACGCCGAGCGAGAACCACTGTGCCGGGTTTCGTCTCAGCTTCAGCGGCAACGGTGATGCTAACATAAAAACTGTAGTTTAATTACTAGCAAGATCATTACTTGATACTCTGCAGTAATTATTACATGCTTCTAGACATTATCACTTGGTAGAAATAACTACTATATTTTACAATTAACAATGGTGTTTCATTATAATTTTCAGGATTATTCCGACAACTGTTCATGTGACTAAAACATGCTAATACGCAGATATTCTTTATATACGGAGCTTCAGAAATGATTTACTCCTTGATGAACAATAATGAGTGAAATTAGCAAGGAACTTTGTTTGGCCCAGGGTGTAATCATACTGCTGACAGGGCTGTGTTACGATCAACAATTGATAATATATGACTCAGTAATAGTATTTGCACCAACTCAATTTTCCAATTTAATTACGTTTTTCATGCATCACAAATGCTGGCATATGTTATTGAATGTGTTAAAATGTGGGATACTGGGGTAATTGGCACGGTTCTAGGACTGTGGTAATATATACAAATTGACAAATATGAGTTATAGTATTTGCTTTAAGAATGGTGAAAACCCTCTACCGTGCTGATACTGTGATAAAAAAAACCACAATGTAAAACTAGATTAATTGAGTATTTGCTTTATTGGTAAGCTTACATTGCCGGTATATGTAATGAGTAAAGGAAGAAAGATTATTTTCCTCCTACCTTTTCTCGGCCTTCCAGAAGCTATGGAACGAATCCACGGTATAGTAGATGAATATGTGGCAATCTACTATGTTAGCCTGGTGTCTTACCTCTTTAGGGAGTGACTGTGTGGGTGTGAGTGCCCACAGGTTTGGCTGGGTGATGAAGGCTGAAGTTGGAGTTCTACGGGGAAGCCAGGAGGGCTCCCCAGTCGGCTAAGGACTGGGCAGTCCTTGTGTGCTGCTGCTATGCTCTTGTTCTGCTGGAGGATCGGGGAATGGTGATCTTATTCTTCTACTTTATGGTTTGCGAAGTTCTAGCTTCGCCCGGGCCTTCTAAATATGGCCCGGCCTGTGTCAGCTTTTTACGGCTGTCTCATTGAGTTGTCTGACACTCGGTGCTTACCGTGGCGGCGGGATTGCCAGCAGGCGCTCCTGCCGCCATGGTGTAAGCATTTCGCTTAGCCTCTTTACCAGCACGGCGGCTGTTTTGGGCGGCCCCTGTCTCAGGAATTGTGTATGGTCACAATTTTCTAAGTAGTGGACTAGTGTGGCGTTCGGCTCGCCGCAGTGCTTGCAGCACCTTTCATCGCGTTCGATTGTTGGGATAATCTGCCATGCACAGTGGTAAACTAGGCGCATTCTGTGAAGAATGACTTCGGTACCTCTGTTGCTTACTTCAGAGAGGGCCAGTGGTTCATAGCCTGTGGCGTCTGAGTACCAGCTGGCCGAGGGGGAGGTTCTCGTTTCCTCTCTGTGGAGCTGCCGTAGGAAGGTACGACCGACCAAGGCACACTTCTCCATAAGTAATTTTCGGCTCGGTTTTATCGTCATGGGATTTGGGGCATACCCCTGTCAGCGACGGCTAGTCTGTCAGCAAGCTCGTTCCCTCTGATGCCGATGTGGCTTGGGACCCAATTGATGATAATTCTTCTACCTTGAGCAAGAATTCTCTGTGCCATTGTGAGAATCGTGGTCAGTAGGTAGATGTTGTCTGTGGGTGAGCTGTGCTGAAGACAGTCAATGGCTGGCCTGGAGTCTGTGTGTATAACCACGTGTCCTTCCCTTAGGGACGCGTGGCCTAGGGCTCCCATGATTGCAACTGCCTCTGCCTGTAGCGAGAAGGCGTTGTCTGTTACCCTCATGGATCGCGTGGCGTCCCTTGCTGCAAAGCCGGCGCCTGCAGTGTGGCTCAAGGAATCGACCGATCCATCCGTGTAGTATGTACTACTACCCGGTGGAGTGATGGCTGCAATGACCCTGTGGGCTTCTGCCTTTAGGCTAGGCATGGGGTATAGGCTCTTTTTCATTGACAGGCTTATTATGTTGAACTCTATCAGGCTCAGTGCCCACGGCGGGGCTTCGGCAAAGTCGGGGTGGGGGGAGTCCATGCCCTTAGCAAGAAGCTGTTCTTTGAGCTGATGGCGTATCAACACCCTGGCTGTGTGAGACAGCCAGGAGTTGTTTGCAAAGAGCTCGTTGTCTTGTTCGAGGCGTCTGACTAATTTTTGTCTTAGGCTTGTGTTCCTGGGAGCCTGGATGACCTTTGACAGGAATTGTGTTGCCATTAGATCGATTCGTGAGTCCAGGGGGAGAAGGTTTGCCTCCATCAGGAGGTTGAGGACCTTCGTCCACCTCGGGGCACCCAGAATGATCCTGGCAGCTTCATTTTGGACTGTTTCTAATTTGTCTGTGTGCTTTTTCTTTGCGGCAATTAGAGCGACTGAGGCATAGTCCTGTAGTGAGGCAGCCATACGTCTTTTTCCACGGGACTTTCAACCCTATTTTCGCCTTAACCTGCGTCGCATCTTAAAGGAGCTACAAACCAGCAAACAACCCATCGTCTTGGAAGACCATCGGCCAGGACTTCTACCTTCCCGCGCTAAATTTACGTCAGAGTAATTGTTGAGCTACTCAGGTAGTTGGCTGAGAGCTCGTGACCTGTACACACCATTCATAAGTATCTGGCTGTTGTTGTTCCTTATTTTTATTACTGATGCTCGTTTTTTTTGTTTTTTTTCGTTTATATCATTGTGTTTAATTTAATAAATGTGTATTTTTCTGTCCATTGAGTATTTATTCAATTCTTACACGCTACCTAAATTATAAGAATTGCTCGGCTTGAGGGCTGTGTAAAATCCAACGCTTACAGTCCACAATGGGCCGGACAGCATGTACATAGAATGATCTTAGTACTTTGTGTCTGGCCCCTATGCGTCTCCCAGTCATTGCTCTCATGACAGACAGTCTTGCTTTGGTTCGGTCAACCAGGTACTGGATCTCCTTCTGGAAGGAGAGGGTCCGGTCTATCCTTACCCCCAAGGTATAGTGGAGGTGATAGCGAGATCGTCTGCAAACGAGATGATCTTGCACCCCACTGAGAGGTTTATGTTGAGGATGCAGGACATTAAAGTGTTAAATAGGGCTGGACTGAGAACCCCACCCTGTGGCGTTCCATTTTCGAGCGGCATGTGCTGCGATAGGTGACCCTGGAATTTGACATTGGCAGTCCTGTTCCTGAAGTAGTCACCTATCCAAGCCAAGAGCTTTCCTCTGATTCCCTTCTGGATCAGGCTTTCCTGAATGGCTGTTGCTACTGCTGAGACAACAGCAGTCAACAGGAGAGTCATATCGTCCTTGTCAAAGAGGAGATGATCATCTGTTGGGGAGGTTTTTGTGGTGCTCTTAGAACCTTTTTTCTTTAGTTTCTTTTTCTGCACCTTTGGCATTGTCGGAAACTCCTTTTTGTTGGAGACATCCTGTGTCGGCTGGAGGGCGGCTTCCTTCCTCTTAGGAGGTTGGGAGGCCTTTTCGCTTTTGTTCCTTCCCCAGACATGGGTGCCTGGGGGGGTAGGAACAAAGTCTGGTTTCGAGCAACCTCTTGTCGCCTGAGGGCCGCCTCTTTCCTGACAGAGCAAGTCAGGCTCCAGGCGTGATGCTTCTTGGCACAGTTGGGACATTTGGCTGTTGTGTCCCTCTCTTCCTCTTTGTATGCCTTTAGGCATACCTCCGTGTTGTGTGCCTTGCTATAAACACCACATTTAGGCTTGGCTGTACAGTTAGCCTGGTGGTGACCGTATTTCTGGCACTTGAAACACCGAAGTGGTTCTGGCACATACGTTCGAAGGTTGTAGGTGCCCCAGTTACCCAGATCAAGGGTAGTGGTTGGGGCACCTTTCATGGTTACCAGGACTTGCCTGGTTGGAGTTTTCCCCTTCGACATTCGGGAAGCCTGCACGACCTGTGGGTGTGAAGACTGAGAAGCCAAGTAGCACCATCTTGGTTCTCTTTTCCTCTGGAATCAGTGGGGAAAGACTCACTTTCCTCCCATCGGCTAGCTCCTTCGTTTCCCGGAGGAAATTCAGGGTAGCTTGATCTTTGGGCATTATGATCATGCCTTGATCTCGGGTGACCCGGATCGACAGCCGGATTTTCCGCTGCAACTCCAATGCCCTGACCAATTGGTAGGCATTGTCGAAGCCTTCGGGTTTAGCTGGCACTTTGTACTGGGTGAAGCGTTTAGGGGGTCCCGACTCTTCATCAGAGTCGGTCTCCGGCCTCGGACGCTTCGGCCCGCCCTTTCGGCTTTCGGGCTTGTTTGTGGGGGCAGCAGCTGATACGGCTGGTTCAGCCTGCTCTCCCCTCTCAATCGGGGAGGCCGTCTGAGAACTCAGAGGCCTCCCTGGCTTAGCTGTTGGCCTGGAGAGGCCAGCTCGCGAGTTAAGATGTTTAACT
>NC_061822.1:19412297-19414797 GCF_019202785.1 Penaeus chinensis
CTTCATTTTGCACTACCTCCAAGCTATTTATTTCTGATTCCTTGCACTGCAACAAGTGCAGTGCATGGTAGTCTACAACTTATCTTATAAAAGCCAAGTTAAACAGTCTAGCGAGCTTAACATTGATGCCATGTTCTCTTCCAACAAGAACTTTCAACGGTTTCAGTCTCTCCCAGAGTCTCCTTTTCAGGGAAAGGATCAGGTCTGCATCATTTATGTTCACCCCGAGATATTTATATTTATGACACATGTCAAGCTCTTGGTCACCTGTGCGAAAAGTGGGTAGGGGTATGATACATGGATTAGGAGCCATTGTTTTCTCAGTGGAGATGACAAATCCACACTCATGAGCCTTAGTTGTGAGTTTGTTGAGAATTATTTGCATCCTCTCTTGTGATGATGCTTTGACATATATGTCATCAGCATAGCATATAATGGATTCACCATCCCCAAGTGGAATATCTGCCACCCGCTTGTGCATGAAGACAATGAACAACATTGGGCTGAGAACTCCTCCCTGTGGTGTCCCAAGTTCAAAAGATTGTATGGTGGAACTTCTCACTCCCCTGAACAAGACACTGGCAGATCTGTTCCAAAGATACATTCAAATCCAGCTCAATAATTTACCCCGAATGCCAAAGCTTACTGATTGTTCTAGGATAATTTATCTGTTTGCAATGTCAAAAGCTGACTTAAGGTCAATAAAAACAGTGTGCTTCCCTGGATTAGAGTTTGAGTAGTACTCTGCAAAGCAATATTGTGTGCTACGTCACGATAGAAATCCGTACAGTCTGTGAGATAATTTACCTTGCAACCTGTACCTGAGTCTGTTCAAAATTATAATTTCTAGAACTTTACATACACACGAGGTTAGTGAGATTGGGCGGTATTTATCAGTGTTTGGTTTCGGTATAGGGATGATTAGACTGCGCGTCCAGAGGCCAGGCAGAATACCTTGTGACAAACTTAACCTGCACAGGTGCAAAAGGGATTACCAGGTACCTGAGCTATAAGGCGGAGGACACTAAAGGTAATTCCATCTTCACCTGGTGCAGACGCTTTTCCTTTGAACAGTGCATTGTTCAGTTCCCACTCAGTAATCTCAGCAAAGTCTGAAGGGTCTGTCTCAGAACATCCAATCTCAGTGGCAAATTTACGTGCAATTTTAGACTGACTAAGGTGGTTCTAAATATTTGTGGGAAGTAAGCTCAATTTGGACGCTCCAGCCCATTGACTAAGGAGCATGTCTGCTTGTGCAAGAGGACTATGGAACTGCGGGGTGTTAGTTCGTTTACCTGAGAGTCGATTAATTGTTTTCCAGACCTCAGACATTGAGGTGTTATTGTTAATGCTTTGTAGGAACTGTTCAAAGTGTTCTTTTCTGAAATGACTTTTTAATTCCCGTAGATTTTTGTTAGCCTTAAGAAACTGATTAAGGTTGTCACGTGTATTGTCCTGCTTGTAGATATCAAAAACCTCCTGAACACGCTTTTGTTCCCTTAATAGTGTGGGGTCACTGACCCACTTAGGTTGTTTTAGGCGTTGTGAATTGTTGCTCTTTAAGGTTTGGACAGACCCAGGTGTTGTAGTAATCAGTGACCACTTTCATCATGTCCATGGAGAATTTATCAACACTCGTTACTGTGTAATCGTTATAGCAGTCATAAATACGTGATTTAAAATGGTGCTCAAGGTAAGGAGGAATAGTAATTTTAAGCCTATTTGTTTTTGCAGATAGACTATTATCAACAGCGTATATCGTTACTATTGCAAAGTGGTCACTGATTAGCTCTGTTGCAAGCATGCTTTTGACGTTTCCATGCACAAGATCCCTTCCTATTACATAATCTAGCCTGCCCCCCGCCACGTGAGTTTCCCTGTCTGTATCATATACGGTCATAGATCTATTGTTCACAAAATTTCGGAACTCTTCACCATTTTCATTGCATTGACTGTCTCCAAATGTATAATGTCTAGCATTAAAACCCCCCATGCATATTGTGCCGTGATTCTGAAAGTTGGGCAGTGAATCAGTTTAAACTTTCTACACATTGCGTATACATTGCACAGAGAGAAAACCCCAGAGGCTGTTCGAATATGTAAATGCTGATATTGCACATTATTGTCATCAGACTTCTGCACCAACGTATGCGGAATGGTGTCACTGTCATAAGTCAATAGGCCTGTCATTCCTGTGTTTGTATAGGAGTGGTACCCTCTAATTCTAGGGGAGGTTTTAATTTTAGTGGCTGATATGAAGGGCTCTTGTAGACAGATAAAGTCAACATTATGGTTATGAATGTAGTAGAGCAAGTCATTAATTCTACGGTTGACACCACGTATATTCCATGAGAGAAACGTAATTATTTTCTTGTCCCCCATCACACCCTATGATTAGCTGATTAGTCAAATTTGTGTTTGATGAAGCCCTTTAGTTTGCATGTTTCTTGTACAGCATTACATATCTGTGCTGCATCTTGTTTATTTACACCGATTCAGC
>NC_061822.1:19439797-19447297 GCF_019202785.1 Penaeus chinensis
GCAAGTGACATATGTATTTGCCACCCTGCAAATGGATCCACCTCATAATGGCATTAACAGATACCAAT
Organism: Penaeus chinensis; assembly: GCF_019202785.1. NCBI lineage: Eukaryota > Metazoa > Arthropoda > Malacostraca > Decapoda > Penaeidae > Penaeus > Penaeus chinensis. The sequence goes on from NC_061822.1 coordinate 19,439,866, forward strand.
TAGCATTGAACCCCTTGGATCAGGCTGATGTGACCATGCTGTTAAAAAAAAAAATTGGCCAAGTAGCTGGTGACCAGGAACACTTCATGAAGCTTAGAGTGACAAGAATGACTCGCCAAGAGTGCACAAGCTCTTGATTCAGTGGGCATTTAGAAAGGGGCTCTTCCATTATTCCTTTCAGTAAATGAGTATGGAATGCACTATCTGTGAGCCCCGACTGAAAGAAAAAATGCTCCAGGGAAGATATTACTTCTATGTTCAGAATCTTTTTCCTGCCTGCTGTGACTGGCAGTGCAGGTTGTATTACAGAAAATTGAATATTCAAAAAAAAAAAAAAAAAAAAAAAAGTAAATAAATAAACAAATAAATAAATAAATGACACAAATAACAAAATGTTACTTATTGTTATTATCACTGCCAGGAATTATGGACCTTAATAATGTATATACATATATATACACAATCTATACATAATATATATATAATACATATACAATACACATAATATAATAATATATATACAATATATATATTATATATATAATACACATAACACATTGTATATATATGTGTGTGTGTGTGTGTGTGTGTGTGTGTGTGTGTGTGTGTGTGTGTGTGTGTGTGTGTGTGTGTGTGTGTGTGTGTGTGTGTGTGTATGCTTCACAACTTGCAACCATTATTACATACTCTGATACTAATCACCTAATGTACTTCCTATTTTTCTGATTATGATAAAATCATAAAATACAAAATATTTTATTTCACTTTACATCAAGGGGCACTTCATATATAAGCAAAACTGATATGACTGACCTGGGCCTAATGGAGTTCATATCATACACCATATCACCACTTGTATGGTGATATGGTGTCTGTGCAAGGAAAACAAGTTACTACCACTTGGAAACAGAATATATCAAATGACATATATAGACATTGGAAAATGGCAAAAAAGGAAGAAATGCTTATGCAGAGAGAGATAATAAGATTGCAAAGGAGAGGCAAGGAGTACTGACACCACACATATGTGAGTGGTCATTCAAAAATAATAACTGATACCTAATGCCCAGATTTTGGGCCATGAGTGGGCAGTGGAGAACTAGGTTAAATTCCAATAAAACTGGTATCGTTTATGCTAATATGTAGTTTTTATGATAGATTGCCTACCCAACATATTCTACATACTCTACATACCTTTATTTTTAACCAACCAGAATATATTTGGCAATATTTTAGAAAATAAGAAAAAGTATACAAGCTACAGTGAAAAGCTCACAAAATTATCAGTTATTTCTTCATTTTGACATGAATCTTATAAGGGTTTTTTTTTTCAAATATTTGACAAAATGAAACAAAATTGTTCAAAATATGAAAATGTCATTTCATGTGGATTTTTATTACCTTCAATTCCAAACCATTGCACTTCATCAGCATGATGATAATTGTGAATAGAAATAAAATGGATACTCAAAATTATTACTAGATAATGCCTAAACAAACAATAAGCTCAAAATAAAAGCCAAGGATGGGCCTTACCATTCATTGGAGATCTCTGACGGGATAGGGTATCTTCTAATAGTCTCTCTCTGGAGGATGAACGTGCCAGTGGAATTTCTGAAGACTGACTCTGGGTTGGGGCTGAATCTGAAGTGGACTGTGGGGGCCCTGAGGGTTCATCAGCATTGGTTGAAGATGACGATCCATCCCCATCATCTCGCGTGATGAGGGGATGTCCACAATGACTGCAAGCAGCATTGTTTCTTTCTTCATCAAGGTATAAACACAATTCCTGTTTTATAAAGAAGATTCAGATGTTCAGCATTTTAGACAGTATAGTACAAACCCAGCACATTTAGTTTAAAGGGACAAAACATGATATATATTTAAAATGTATACATAATTACTGAATTTCATATTCACAATGAAGCTTGGCAAGGCCAGGGTGCATCAGGAGTTGGCTGATGGTCTGGCTCAAGAAACATAACACAAATAGTCCAAACAATAGCAACCTTATAATAGCACATTATACGTTATCAACCCATTTGCCCCAGGTTTATGTACTGTCCACTATATTTTTTTGAGAATTTTGTTGCACACAGAGGGCTCCACACAAGTGCTCAGTATTCATTATGTTTAACTGTGATGTTGCGCTTCATGAGCATCACTTGTTTACGGGTTTTGTTTGGTTAGTAGTGCAGAGAAAGACATGAATGTACGCAAATGTATGGCCTAGCCTATATTAAAGAAAAATAATATATGTAGGCTTATGATTTACTATACCACATTGATCCATAAGCTCAATAAATGGTAGCAGAGCATGGTTGGTGGTAAGTGGAAGCAGACCATTGAATATTTAAAGGAAACAAGAAGAAAATATGAGCGACAACAATGATGACCGTGGATGGGCAAGAGTGCCTGTTTTCGGCAAAACAAGAGTTACGATCACTGGAAACAAGAACTGAAAGCATGGCAGCTTGTCACAAACATTGGAAAGAAAAAACCAAGCTGTGACTGTCGCCCTGTCATTTCTGGAAGGAAGCAAGGTGAGAGGCAAGATTTTTGAAGAAGTGAACATCGAAGAGTTAGTAAACGGTGATGGAATGGATGTTTTGCTCCAACATGGACAAGTGGTACAAAAAAGATGAGATGTCAGCAGCGTACGAGATATGGATTTGTCAAGAGAAGTGCAGTTTTGGGCAAGTACAAAGTGAGTATACCAAAGTGTATTTTAGCATTCAAGCTATTAGACAATGCAGTGAAGTTGAAGAAAAACAAATAGTACTGACAGCAGTATCCTCCAGTGATCCAGTTAGGATGTTTGATTCCATGCAGCAAGCCCTTAATAAATTTTTTGGAAGTCAAGAAGTACTGTCATTGGGTGCAGTGTCAGGGAGTAGTAGGAGTGAAACTCCTGCAGTGGTTCCAAAATCTGAGCCAGGATTTAACACTGAGGAGGTGAATGTTGTTACACAGGGAAGAGGACATGGCAGACTTAGCAGCAGAGGAAGAGGAAATGTGACCAATAGAACTGTGAAAGATGGACAAAGAAATTCTGTTGACAAATATAGAAATATAAGAAGGTGCTATGTCTGTGGATCAGAGTACCCTCTGTCTCCAGCATGTCCGAGAAATGTGTATGTGAATATTGCAAGTGAGGAAATACAACAAGAGACAGAGTTGTTGTTGACAGTCCTGGAATGATGTCGGTGTTAATGACAGAGTCTATAAACTATGCTATCCTGGACACAGCATGTAGTTCTACTGTGTGTGGTATTGATTGGTTAAAATCATACATACAAACTTTATCAAAAGAATAATAATGGAGAATAGAAGAGAAGGAAAGCAAATATAACCACCGATGATGTGAATTGTTCTATTCTCCTTCTGTTCAGCAAGAAATCAATGAAGAGGGCACAAATAAAACTGGACTTGGAAAATGATATTGCAGTAATACATGGAAAAGAGGTGAAATTGAGGTACACTTCTTCAGGACGCTATTGCCTTCCACAAAGGATGAGAAGGAAAACAAAGAAATATTGTCAACTTTAGGACTTAGTGTCAAAGAAAAGAAAAGGATTGAAAAACTACACCAACAGTTTGGTCATCCCACATCCAAGAGATTAGTTCAGCTATTGAAGGATGCAGGCATTGATGATGAAATGTGCTTTATTTATGCTGAAGAGGTGTCTGATAGCTGTGATATGCATCAAATATAAAAAGACCAGCAAGGCCAATTGAGTGTAAATATGGCAAAGGAGTTCAATAAAGTGGTAGCAATAGACCTAAAAGAATGTAAGAAAGGAGAGATTTATTTCCTACATATAGTAGATATGGCAACAAGGTTCTCAAAATCATGTGTGACAAAAAGTAAAGAACCCGAGGAGATAATGGAGAAAATTATGAAGTCATGGTTGGGAACCGGTTTAGGAGCCCCTGCAAAATTTTTGTGTGACAATGGTGGAGAGTTTGCCAACAACACATTCCTGGAAATGTGTGAGAATATGAACATTCAAGTGATGCATACTGCAGCATATTCTCCCTTCAGTAATGGCCTTTGTGAAAATAAACATGCACATATAGATGAAATGTTAAAAGTTATAGCAGAGTAGCCAAAATTGTCTTTAAAAGTACCTTTAGCATGGGCAGTCAATGCCAAAAATTATTTCCAGATGACAGGGAGTTTTAGCTCTTACCAGCTTGTATATGGACAAAATCCCAAACTGCCATATACCATGACTGATGAACTCCCAGTACTGGAAGGTACAGCAGCTAGTGAAATGGTTGCAAAACACATCAATGCTAACCATGCAGCATATTCTCCCTTCAGTAATGGCCTTTGTGAAAATAAACATGCACATATAGATGAAATGTTAAAAGTTATAGAAGAGCAGCCAAAATTGTCTTTTAAAAGTACCTTTAGCATGGGCAGTCAATGCCAAAAATTATTTCCAGATGACAGGGAGTTTTAGCTCTTACCAGCTTGTATATGGACAAAATCCCAAACTGCCATATACCATGAGTGATGAACTCCCAGCACTGGAAGGTACAACATCTAGTGAAATGGTTGCAAAACACATCAATGCTAACCATTCAGCAAGAAAAGTCTTTGTTGCTGCTGAAACCTCTGAGAGAATACGACATATTCTAGGACACAAAGTAAGAACCACTGGTAGAGTCCTTAAAAGTGGCAATCAAGTCTATTTTAAGAGAGAAGATCAAAAGGAATGGAAAGGACCAGCCACAGTCATTGGTCAGGATGGAAAAACAGTGATTTTGAAATATGGCTCCAATATTGTAAGAGCTCATGAAACACATGTTCCAGAATAGGAATAATGAAGAAGGCAGAAATGCACTTCTTGATATGGTGACGCAGAAAAAAGAAATGGAAGAAAAGGCTAGGAGTGAGAAGAATGAGACAGAAGCAGTTATAAATTCAGAGGGAAATAATGTAGAAAATGAAAATTGCAGTAAAACAAAAGAAGAGTGTAATTGTTAAGAATATTCCAAAGATTGGACAAAGGGTGAAGTTCTTACCAAAATGAGCATGAAGTGTATCTTGTTCCCCCTACTGAAGCAGGTTTCGATGATAATGTGTTATGGAAATCAGAAAAATGTGTATATTGTCTTTATGATGCTGCTAGGAAGTGGTATCTCACAGTTAAAACTTTCCTGTTGAAGATGGGATGTAATGAGTTGAAAACTGACCCTGACACATTCTATTGGTATTATGAATGAGAATTATGTGGTATGTTTTTAATGCATGTAGATGATTTCTTGTGGGGAGGAACAGAAAGATTTGAAATGTGATCATTGCCCAAATCAGAAATAATTTTCAGGTTAGGGAGCAAAGTAATAAGACTTTCAGATATATTGGATTAGATATTGTACAGAATGAACATGGCATCACTTTGCATCAAAAAGAGTACTGTAAATCTTTAGAATCTATAAATGTAAGTGCTGTGAGGGGACTAACCAAGAATATGGAATATAAAGTAGAAGAAAAGGATAGCTTTAGGAGTCTAGTTGGCCAACTAGGTTGGTTATGTACTAATTCAAGACCTGACTTAACATATGATGTATTGGAACTTCGCTGTAAAGCAAATAGTTCCAAAGTAGAAGATCTGATTGAGGCAAATAAGTGTCTAAGGAAAGCTTGTACTTTTGAGAGCTCAATGTACTTTTCAGGACTTGGTGACATTTGTATATATAAGTTGGTTGTATACAGTGATGCTTCCTATGCTAATCTCCTTGATGATTTAGTAGTGCTGGGGGCTTTGTGATTTTTCTTGTGGGTGAAAATGGAAACAGTTGTCCTTTGTACTGGGAGGCAAAGAAAACAAGAAGAGTTGTGAAAAGCACTCTTGTTGCAGAAACACTAGCAGCTACTGAGGCAGTGGATATGGCCTATTATCTCGGAAATATGCTATCTCAAATATTATATGATGAAGAGAGATAAAGTCTTTGAAAGTGAATTTTTACAATAATATAGTGGATCTGAGTTGTTTTGATTCTGAAAGAAAAAAAAAAAATGTTTATGTTTTTGCATTCATATAATGTGCTATAACTTTGAAAGCAATTGCTTTGTCTAATGTAGAGGGGGTTATGTTCATTATGTTTAACTGTGAAGTTGTGCTTCATGAGCATCACTTGTTTACAGGTTTAGTTTTGGTTAGAAGTGCAGAGAGAGACTGCGGGTTGAATGTATGGTCTAGCCTATATCAAAGAAAAATATTGTATATAGGCTTATGATTTACCTTACCACATTGATACACAAGCTCAACACTGAGAAGCCCCTACTAACCGCAACTGATTTCCCTACCGTTTAAGTTCCCTGATTTTTTTTTTTTTTTTTTTTTACTAAAAATCAAGACTAAAATTATCAATAATAATAGCATGACTTATCATAATGACAATAAAGAATAATAAAACATAAAAAAAATACATATTTCTAAAAAGTAAGTAACAGGCTAGATATGTAGATCTAAGAACTGATTCTTTAGTGAGTAAGCACTTATGCAGATATCTCTAAGTAAAATTAATTAGTTTAATAAACTAAATCACAGAGGACATGGTATGCATTTTTGCCATATAGAGCAATTGGGTTAATATGTCATACTCTACCTTTAACTCTAAATTATCTTTAATGAGCTCCTGTTGTTTGGTATCTAGTTCCCGTAATTTATTCTGGTAGGCTGTGACTTCCTGTCTCATAACAGAGGCAGTATAGCGGCCAAATCTCTGCCATTCTCTGGCAAGTTTCCGTCCCTTCTGTCGATCATCATCCAGGAAACAACACAAGTCACGCAGTTCCTGTTATATTGTAAGAAATGAAGTACCCTTTTTTATACAGTCACATAACTTGATATCTACATGTTATTTTTCCCTACATAATGACCCTACATCATAAAAAATCTTTCCCCCATAATACTTTTTATTATTTGTCTCCATCAAAATGCAATCTAATTTCATTAGAAATTTAACCATGCAAAATTCCTTATCACAGAATATAATCAAATTTCAGGAAAAAGAATATTAGATATCATGAGCAACTGAGTGTGAAACAAGTATTGAATACTGATGCACTGATGAAAAATATGCTAACAAAAATTAATGTCTAAAGATACATCACTTCTGTCACAATCATATATATCATGACCTTTTCACAATTCTGAACCCTTACCTGGTTGTCATCAGTGAGTCGTTGTTGATTCTCCCGCAGGTGCCTCAGCTCCCCTGCCTGTACATGAATTGAATGCTGGAGCTCTCTTGCTTCCCCTTCTGCCCGCATTGTCCTTGCCACTAGATCCTTTCTACTGAGTTGACTAAGTTCCTCCTCTAGCCTTCCTAGATCACCACTGTTCATTGAAGCCCCTCCCCCATTCATTCCTCCCCCTCCACCAGACCCCTGGGCTCCAGAGTATTGCTTAATTGT
>NC_061822.1:19452297-19462297 GCF_019202785.1 Penaeus chinensis
ATATGGATATATATATGGATATATATATGGATATATATATATGGATATATATATATGGATATATATATGGATATATATATATGGATATATATATGGATATATATATATCCATATATATATATATCTTTACATATATATATAGCCATATATATATATACATATATGTGGATATATATATGGATATATATATGGATATATATATATGGATATATATATGGATATATATATGGATATATATATATGGATATATATATATCCATATATATATCCATATATATATATCTATATATATGGATATATTTATATCTATATATATAGATATATAAATATGGATATATATATGGATATATATATGGATATATATATGGATATATATATATATGGATATATATATCCATATATATATATATACATATATATATCCATATATATATATTCATATATATATTCATATATATATATATATGTATATATATACACATATATATACACTATACATATGTATACATATACATATATATACATATATATATGCATATATATATATGCATACATACTGTATATATAAATATATATATATAAATATATTTATGCATGTGTATGTATATATATGAATATATATATATATATATATGAATATATATATGTGAATATATATATATGAATATATATATATGAATATATATATGAATATATATATATATGAATATATATATATATGAATATATATATGAATATATATATATAAATATATATATATATAAATATATATATATGAATAAATATATGAATATATATATATATTCATATATATATATGAATATATATATATATATATTCATATATATATATGAATATATATATGAATATATATATATGAATATATATATACATATATATATATATATGCATATATGTCTAGATAAGCATATGCATATATATATATGAATTGGGAATTGGAATCCATGTATATTTAAATATATCCAATATATATATATCCATATACAGATATATCTATATATATATATATATATATATATATCCATATATACATATATGTCCATATATATATCCATATATATATAAGATATATATGGATATATATTTATACATATATATGGATATATATTTATATATATCCATATATATATATGGATATATATTTACACATATCCACATATATATATATATATATATATATATATATCCATATATATATAGCCTGGTGTGTATATATATATACATATATATGGACATATATATCTATATATATCCATATAAATATATATCCATATATATATATGGATATATATATATATATCTGGATATATATATATATGGATATATATATGGATATATATATATGGATATATATATGGATATATATATGCATATATATATATAATATATATATATGCATATATATATGCATATATATATATAATATATATATGCATATATATATATATATATATATCCATATATATACATCTATATACATATGTATATATGCATACATATATATATATATACGCATATATATATATATATATATATATATATATATATGCATATATATACATATACATATAAATATGCATATATATATCCATATATATATATATATATATATATATATCCATATATATATATATATATATATATATATATATATCCATATATATATATATATATATCCATATATATATATATATATATATATATATATATATATATATATATATATCCATATATATATATATATATATATATATATGCACATATACATACATATATATATATATATATATATATATATATATATATATATATATATATATAGGCATATATATATATATATATATATTTATATATATTTATATATATATATATTTATATACACATATATATATATGCATATATATATTTATGTATACATATATATATATATGCATATATATATTTATGTATACATATATATATATATATGCATATATATATGTGTATATATATATATGCATATATATATATATATATATATATATATATATAAATGTGTGTGTGTGTGAGTGTGTGTATATATGTATGTATATATATATATATATATATATGAAAAGAGAAAACACACTACCGTGTTGATACTATGGTATAAAAACCCACATTGTAAAACTAGATTTAACGAAAATGAGACTACAGTTTAGAATCCACCTGAGGATGGAATCCAGGTGGATTCGGAAACTGTAGTCTCATTTTCAATAAATCTAGTTTTACATTGTGGGTTTTTATACCATATATATATATATATATATATATATATATATATATGCATATATATATACATATATATAAATGCATGTATATATATTTATATACATATATATACATATATATATGCATGTGTGTATATACATATATATATATACATATATATATCCATATATATATATATATATACATATATATGTATATATAGGCATATATATATATATATGCATATATATATATTTACATATATATATATGCATATATATATATATATGCATATATATATATGCATATATATATATATTTACATATATATATATACATGTATATACATATATATATATTTACATATATTTATATGTATATATATATGCATATATATATATATATATGCATTTATATATGCATATATATATATATCCATATATATATATATGCATATCCATATATATATATGCATATATATATGCATATATATATATATATATATATATCCATATATATGTATATATATCCATATATATATATACATATATATATCCATATATACATATATATCCATATATATATATATATATATATATATATATATATATATATATATCCATATATATATCCATATATATATATATATATCCATATATATATCCACATATATATCCATATATATATCCATATATATAATATATATATGGATATATATATATATCCACATATGTATATGAAAATATATTTATATATCTATATATATATCCATATATATATATGGATATATCTATATATATCTATATATATCCATATATATATATCCATATATATATGGATATATATATATCCATATATATATCCATATATATATATGGATATATATATATCTATATATATATGGATATATATATCTATATATATGGATATATATATATGGATATATATATGGATATATATATGGATATATATATGGAAATATATATATGGATATATATATATCCATATATATATATTTACATATATATATATCCATATATATATCCATATATATATGGATATATATATGGATATATATATATGGATATATATATATGGATATATATATGGATATATATATGGATATATATATATGGATATATATATGGATATATATATGGATATATATATATATATCCATATATATATATATATCCATATATATATATCTATATATATGGATATATTTATATCTATATATATAGATATATATATGGATATATATATATGGATATATATATATGGATATATATATGGATATATATATCCATATATATATCCAAATATATATATCCATATATATATATATATATATCCATATATATATATTCACATATATATTATATATATATATATGTATATATATACACATATATATACATATACATATATATATACATATACATATATATATAAATACATATATGCATATATATATGCATACATATATATATATATATATATATATATATATATATATGCATGTGTATGTATATATATATGAATATATATATATGAATATATATATATAAATATATATATATGAATATATATATATGAATATATATATATGAATATTTATATATATATATGAATATATATATATGAATATATATATAAATATATATATGAATATATATATATATGAATATATATATATGAATATATATATGAATATATATATGAATATATATATATATGAATATATATATATACATATGAATATATATATATGAATATATATATATGAATATATATATATATGAATATATATATATGAATATATATATATGAATATATATATGAATATATATATAAATATGAATATATATATATGAATATATATACATATATATATATGCATATATGTCTAGATAAGCATATACATATATATATGAATTGGGAATTGGAATCCATGTATGTTGCTTGGAGATAGCTTTATGAGTTTCCAGAACCACTAGCTTGTTTAACATGACAAATAAAATCTCTTCAATTTCCAGTTTAATGCCCTTTGTCCTTTTCCTTCAGAAAAGACAAGACCCTTTTCTGGATAGATGCCTCTATATCCACCATGGTCAAGGCCTTCATAAATTGTTCATGTTCTTTATGGGCTGTTTTGAGTTTCCTGTATGCAGGGCTTTCATTACAGACTCCATTACAGAGTAGTTTTTACTACTGTTGATAACAGACAAAATCAGTTTCATTGAAATTTTGATTGGGATCCTCCAGTGGCAACAATTTTCTGAAAACAGTTGAGTGTAGAATGAAACCACTGTCTATCTTTCTTTCACTTCCTTGCATTTCTTTGGCCTGCAGGATGGCTTTTACAGCATTAAGTACATTTACTTTTGTAACCCATTGCCCCGTATGGCAAGAATATATGCTATGCCCAATGTAATTAAAGTTTATTTATTGAAATTACACATAGATGCTCTACTAGTGCTTAGTCACCAAGGAGTTTCTTATTGGTCTTATGTATCTCACCTGTTTATCATTTTCCTTGACTTTTGATTTTGTATTTATATACATATATATATATATGTATATATATATATTTATGAATATATATAGATAAAGATATATATATATATGTAAATGTATATACATATATACATATATATACATATATATATATATATTAATACATACACTCACATATATATATGCATATATATACATATATAAATGTATACATGTGTATATATAAATGTATACATATATATATATATAAATAACAAATACATGTACATTTATATAAATGTATTTCCAACATATATATAAATATAAAATAAATACATATATAATTATACATATATATAAATAAATATTTAAACATATAGATTGTGTGTATATATATATATATATATATATATATATATATTGTGTATATATATATATATTATATATAACTATAAAAATATATCATATATTTAAAAATATATTATAAATGTACAAGTCTATATGCATATATATATATCTGTTACATATGTATAGATATATATTTTTTTATATACATTATGTAAATATATATAAATTTATATATACACAATATATATATGTATATATAAATTCATATATATGAATATTTATAAATGTACATATAAATATAGATATATATAATATATACATACTGTATATATAAAAAAATACATATACATACATGTACTTATATATAAACATGTATATATTTATACATGCATGGATATCTATACAAACATGCATATATATATGCATACATGCATATGGATGTATACATGCATATATATACACACATGATATATATACATATATACATACATATATATGACTCTTATATATACATATATACATATATATGTATATATACATATATATCTATTTAAACATGCATAGATATATACATATACATACATACATATATACATACTTACATATATATATGTATATATAAACATCCATATATATATATATATATGTAAATATAAATATATATACATATATATATACATATATAGAAAATATTAAGCATTGTCTATGCAATAAATAAACATGGATATTACTACACAAAGTTTGCCAATATGTTGGTTTTGCTGCTCTACTTAGAACATGCAAAACCACAAATACAAATGAATATCATATATATATTTATATATACATGTATGTATATACATACATACACATGCATATACACATATACATACATATACACATATTTATACATACATATACACAGTGGCATGGTGGCTCCAAATTGGCTGGGGGAGTACTGATCATTTTTGGCGCCCCCCCTCCAAGAAAATTATGTCTTAGGTTAATCTCTAAGGATGCAGCTATGCCGAGTTGTCGTCTTGTTTACATTTTGTTTTGGAAGGCTTTTGGCGCCCCTTTTGGCGCCTTCAGCGCCCCTTGACTAATGGTCGCTGGGGTGGCCCATGCCCCCCTGGCCCCCCTGGCCCCCCCAGCCACCACGCCACTGCATATACGCACATATATATGCATACATATACACTCATCAACACATATATATGTATAGATATATACAAATAAATGCATATATATACCATATATATGCATACATATACATACATACACACTTACATACAAATACACATATAACATATATATATATATATATACACACATACATACATTTACACACATATAACAAATACATATGTATACATATATATACACATACATATACACATAAGCCAGAAATACATATACACATATACATACACACATGATATACATGCATAAACATACATATACACATATGCATACATATATATATATGCATACATATATACACAAATAAGCATACATATATACATAAGCATACATATACATGGGTATACATATATACATGCATACATATATATACATATATATGCATATATATATACACATATATGCATACATATTTACATACATATGCACATATATACATATATATGCATACATATATATGCATACATGTATACATAAATATGGATACATATATATGTATATATACATACATATATGTATATATGCATACACATACATATATATGGATACATATATATGTATATATGCATACATATATATGTATATATGCATACATATATATGTATATATGCATACACATACATGTATATGCATACATTTATACATATATATGCATACATTTATATGCATAAATTTATACATATATATGCATACATTTATACATATATATGCATACATTTATACATATATATACATATATATACATATATATGTATACATATATCCATATATATGCATACATATATCCATATATATGCATATATATATATGCATACGTATATACATATATATGCACACATATACAAATATATGCACATATATACGCATACAGATACACATTTATATGCATGCATATACACATATATACATACAAATATACATACATACATATACACATATATACATGTATATACACATATACATACATATACACATATATACAAGCATATCTGTAAACATATACACATGGCTACATATATATATGCATACATATACATATATATGCATACATATATGTATATATGCATACATATATACATATCTATGCATACATTTATGTATATATGCATACATATATACATATCTATGCATACATTTATGTATATATGCATACATATATACATATATAATAATACACATGCACACACATACATATAAACATAAATATACATACTTATATACATACCTATACAGACATATACATATATAAATACATATACACATATACATGTATATATGGTTCTATATAAAACCATACATACATATATATATCCATATATATAACCATATATATATAAAACTATATATATATAAACATACATATATAAATATATATAACCTTATATGTATAACCATACATATATATATAACCATATATATATATATATATATATATATATATATATAGCCATAAATATATATAAAACATATATATATAACCATATCTATATATATAAAGCCAAATCTATATATATACATATATATACATAACCATATCTATCTATATATATAACGATATATATACATATTTAAATAACCATACATATATATATATATCCATATATGTATATAACCATATATATAACCATATGTGTGTGTATATATATATATATATATATATATATATATATATATATATAACCATATGTGTGTATATATATATATATATAACCATATACATGTATATAACAATATATATATACATATATATACATATATAACCATATATATACATATATATAACCATATATATACATATATATACATATATATAACCATATATATCCATATATATAACCATATATATACATATATATAAAACCATATATATACATATATATAACCATATATATATATATATATGGTTATATATATAAATATATATATGTAAATATAACCATATATATACATATATATAACCATATATATATACATATATATAACCATGTATATAAACATATGTATAAAGATGTGTGTATATATATATATATATATAAACTTGTATATATTATATATATAACAATATCTATATATATAACTGTAAATATATATAACCATATATATATATATATAAAACTATATATATAATAATATAACCATATATATAACCATATATATATAACCATATATATATAATCATATATTAACCATATATATATAGCATATATATATACATATATATACATATATACATATATATTATATACATATAACCATACACATATATATGGTTATATATATATAACCATATACATATAACCATACATATATGTTATAGATATAAACATATATATATATACATATATATAACAATATATATAACCATATATATATAACCACATATATATAATTATAAAAATAACTATGTATATAACTGTATATAACTATATATAACCATATATAACCATATATATATATATATATATATATATATATATATTACCATATATATATATAACCATACATATAAATAACCATATATATATATATATATATATATATATATATTATATATATATATATACATATATATATATAAATAACCACATATATAAACCATATTTATACAACCATATATATAACCTTATATATGTAACCATATATATATAACCATATATATATATAAATAACCACATATATATAACCATATTTATACAACCATATATATAACCTTATATATGTAACCATATATATATAACCATATATATATAACCAGATATATATATATATAAATACATATATAACCATATATATAACCTTATATATGTAACCATATATATATATATATAACCATATATATATAACCAGATATATATATATAAATACATATATAACCATATATAAATATATAAAGCCATATATATATATAACCATATATATATACATACACATATATAACCATATATAAATATATATATATATAAATAACCATATATATATATATAACCACACATATATATAACAATATATATATATATAAAACCATAAATATAAATAAAAATATATCCATAAATGTATATATAACCAATATATATAACCATATATATATATAAAACCATATATATATATATATAAAACCATATATATATATATATATATATATATAGATATATAGATATATATATACTTATATACTTATATAACCATATATATAACCATACATAGATATATATACATATATCAAAATATATATATACCTTATATATATATATATATATATATATAACCATGTATATAACCATATATATATATATATATATATATATATATATATATACATATATATATATTTATATATATATATTTATATATATATAAAACCATATACATATATATAACCATATATATATATATATATATATATATATATATATATAATATATATATATGTATATATATATAATGTGTATATATATATATAAAACCATATATATATATAAAATCATATATATATATATATATATATATATATATATATATAACCATATATATATATATATATATATATAAAACAATATATACATATAGCTATCTATATATATATATATATAAAAACATATACATATATATATTTCATATATATGGTTATATATATACTGTTATCTATATGTGGTTTTATATATGGTTATATATATAAATGGTTATATATATACAGTTATGTATATATGGTTACATATATATA
>NC_061822.1:19467297-19469797 GCF_019202785.1 Penaeus chinensis
CAATGCTGCTCCCGTTTAATGGACTCAGATTTGAACTCACTGTGCTTAATCTTTAGAGTATGAATTCACTAAGTTTGGGCAAATTGAAGATGATATTCTTTTAGAGGACTAAAAGTCATCGCTACAAGAAATAATCTTCTAGCACAAATGGAAACTCTACAAATAAAGGAAAAAAATCATGGAAAGCACTGCTCACTGCCTAAGTTCACTCCGCATTCCTGAGTTTTAGCTTTATTTTGCCATGCATTCCAAAGTGAAGACAATGTTTGGCTAATGGTGTTGGGGGGTCACTGCCCCCATCAACCCTCTTCTCAGGCAGGGCCTGAAGGGCATCCCCCAGTCATGGTAATTTATATTGTTGAATAAGGTTTGTGATGTGGTGTTAGGGAATTGGTCTCTGGTGAGTGTGCCTGTACTGTAAATAATTACCCACAGTATTTTACATATTAAGTAATCATGGGAAGAATAACAGTCTGACCCCTTGGATCCAGGCACTTCATTCCTTGCATATGACCCAAAATCCAGGAATTAGGCTTGAGTGGCCACAGGTGTGTGGCTACAATTGTAGGCCAGGAGCAGATGAACACTTACGTGCTATGACCTCTTGCCTCTCTTTGCAAAAGCATTTAGGTTAATGTTATCAAGAACACACAGAGATAGGGGGAAATGGACACTGCCATCTTATAGAGCATAAATAATAGTATATTAAGAACAATATACATTTTGTAATTTGTGATTTTTAATTTTTTTTTGTATTTTTCAATTTTCTCCAATACAATCTGCACCCCTAGTCACGGCAGTGCAAGGGTCACAATGGTACAATTCAAACTTATTTATCAATGAAAATAATGCAAAAGCCTCTTCTTAACTGCCCACTGATTCTAATCTTCCTCAAAGAGCTTTGTGTACTCATGGTGTATCGTCCAATCACCCTAGTCTTCGGCCAAACTTCTCATGGCAAGTTCTCATCACACTGGCCTTCAGCCAAATTTTTTGTGAACATCACCAGCCACTCAGACAAACTATTTTTTATGAATAAAGGTCACATCATCTAGATCCACGGGGTTGATCTGACTCAAAAACTAGTAACTGTTGTGACTCTGTGGCTTTACTCCAGTACAGGCAAACTAAATTCCACGTACATGTATTCTGGAAAGGTGGGCCTGGTGACCCGACCCTTCTTGACAATTCTACCTAGGAAACCAACCCTACCTTTATCTTGCTAGTATATGTCAGTAATATTTTTCTGGCCTTCATCAAAGTCCTAAGCATGAAGGCCAAAGCACTAATGCAATCCTATTCAAGATAATTACCTATTTACCAAATTTAAGCATGGAAACGGTTTTCAAACAGGTTGTACAAAGAATTTTCTTTTGACAAATTTAAGGACTGCCCTATAAACAGTTTTTGATTACAAAATTAGTCAATGACTTGGTCTAAATGATCTTGTCTATGACTCACACTGTTGCCAGTGCAAGTCATATATTTACACTTGTTATGATCATGTCAACAGAGAAGATGCACGATGCCATTTGTACTAATCTACAAGAAAACTACAGTAAACTAGGAGGAAGTGTCCCAATTAACATTTGACAATAAGTTAAAAAAGTGGCTAGAAAGTAATCCACATCATTTCTGATGTGGAGCTATCTTCAACAATTGTAAAATAGCAGATTGTTGTAGGTATCTCGAACAGACAATTGAAAGACAGTCCTTATGCACGTGAGACACCTCTAGAGCTGTCTTTAACCCAATGCCAACAGGCATAATGTGTACATACGTGCTATGCCCACTGTGAGTTACTTGTTTGATTGATTTTACACATAGATGGATACTCTTGTACTAAGTCACCAATGAGCCAATTACGAGTACTGCCTGTCTCGCCCGTTTACCCTTTTCTTTGATTTACGAAAATATTTTACGTTATCTTATTTTGTTGTTACTAATGTTTATAACATTATAGTAATTATAATTTTTATAATAAAAATAACAACATCGATATTCATAGCACTAGTAAAAAATATGTTTTTTCCGCCAATTCAAATCACATAAGGTCACAAGGTCTACTACTGACTCCTTTGTGGCTAAGCACCAACAGAGCATCTATGTGCTGAGACATTTCACAAAAATATAAAAAATGAGCGCAGCTTTTTTTCCCATTTTTTTATTCATTTTCCCCTGCGGCATTGGGTTAACATCACCCATAAACGAAAATTGACATTTTTGCAAGGAGCCAAAGACAAAATTTCTTTCAAAGACAAATTTCAGTCTATAATCTTTTGTAAATGCCCTAGGGATACTGGCAGGTCGTACCTTGCCAGAATATATGTTTGAAGTTTGTTTGTCTTTGCTGGCGCACAGAGTTCACCGAGCATCTAGGCTTAGTGGCAAATGCAGTCTTGCAGATTTTGATAAATACGACCTTACCTTCACCTTCTTTAAACTACTTTTCATACGTATGTGTGTTGCTTTGTGTGCTCAAAGTGGCCATTAGTTTTTC
>NC_061822.1:19474797-19477297 GCF_019202785.1 Penaeus chinensis
CTTCATCGTCACTAGGGGGGGGATAATGTAGTAATATTGTAGTTTCCCCTGAAATGTAGTTATATCATACATAGTCTCTATGATAGAAACAGACGCACTAGGATAAACCACAAGAGAACATATATATATATATATATGTGTGTGTGTGTGTGTGTGTGTGTGTGTGTGTGTGTGTGTGTGTGTGTGTGTGTTTGTGTTGATATATATTGATATAGAGATAAATATAGATTTATACATATACATAGGCCTATATATATGTATATATCTCTATATACATATGTATAGATATGCACATATTCACATATAGATATATGTAAATCTGTATATACAGAGATAGATAGATAGATGTGTACATGTATATATACACATATATATGCATATATATATACATATATTTATTTATTGATATATACAAACATATATACATATGCATATATTTATATATATATGTATATATATTTATTGATATATATACATACATACATGATATATATAGGCCTATATATATGTATATATATATACATATGTATAAATATGCACATATTCACATATAGATATATGTAAATCTGTATATACAGAGATAGATAGATAGATGTGTACATGTATATATACACATATATGCATATATATACATATGCATATGTTTATATATATGTATATATATTTATTGATATATATAATACATACATGATATATATATATATATATATGCATATATATGGACGCATACATATATATGCATACATATATACACACCTGTATACACATATACATATGTATGTATGTATATATATATATATATATATATATATATGATATGAAAAATATATGGATAGTCTTTTGCATTTGCAAAAGATTTGAACTTAAGTACAGTCACCTATACTTGGACCCAACCCTGACATATACACATATATATGTATGTATATATATATACATATATATATGCATATACATAAATATATACACAAATGCATACACACACCTATATATGTATATACATATATATGTATATGTATACACCCGGACATATATGTGTCTGTTTGTAAATGCGTACATTTAATGTTGTGATATTGTATTGTAATGCAGGGTAAAGGAGTATAATTATGTAGTATTTTCTCGACTGGTAACATGCTGCAGTATACAGGGCCAGTACAGCACCTCTTTACTCAACAAGCGTGAACGCATTTATTCCTGTCACGCTCCACACTCCACTCCGGCTCGGTAATCAGTATCACTCACAACAGCAGCAGACAATCAGGAGTCAACATGACTTCTCGAATCTGGGACCATTTTACCCAAACCTACAATAGAGCTGGGAAGTGTAAGCATTGCAAAGCGAAAATCTGCTCCAAGGATGTAACTTCCAACCCACACAAACGTATGAAAATAAGGCTTATTATTATTATTATTGTGTGTATAATGTAAGGGCTCACAATCTACAAATTATCCCTAGTAGGATTAATTGGTATTTTCTATGGGGACAACCCTTCCCTTTCCTTTTCTACCCCTCTCCCTAAAATTAGTACTCTGGTTAAGATTAAGACGTTTATCCTTTATTGACCATTTGGCATTTTTGCACATGTCTGTTTTTGTTACTTGTTTTGATGGTTGATGCTCAAAATGTAACACAAAGAAAATTATTGCAGTTTGGGAAATGGATTACTGGGGACTGGTAACAAGAGTAGGTAACGTACGTCTCGCCCCCTCAGTATTTATCACTCACCCAACCAACAGATCTGTTTTCCACTATAAGTGATTATATGCATAATGTTTTCAGGATATTATATTTATATTATTTCTTTTCAGAGAAAACACAGCAAAGTGTATGAGAAAGCTCAGCCTAGGGGAGACCAGCAGCTGCAGGAAATCAACTCTGGATGGATTTGTCAAACATCTTAAGAAATATTCGCCCCACGATGTTAGACAAAATCAACTCAACACTTGTCCTATTTGTCGCAAATGACCATGTTCCCTTTTAGGTGGTCAAAAGCTCTTACTTCCATGATCTGATGCTTTTTGCTGATCCTCGGTACCAAATACCGACTCGAAAGCACCTGGTGAACAAATTACTGTAAGATAAGTGCACTGTAGTTAGATATTGTGAAAGCACAACTTGAGTGGGTACAGAATGTTAGCCTCACGGTTGACATTTGGTCTAGCAGGCAGATGAGATTTTACTTAGGAATTACTGCTCATTTCATCCATGATTGATCCTTGAAAAAAGCCGTTCTGGCCTACAAACGCTCTCGTGGCCGACACGCAGCACACAACGTTATGGAAGAGTATGAAGAAACTGTACAAATCTTTGACAGACGTTCAAAAAGCACAAACATAACAGGCAATGCTGCGAATATGATAGCATTTTCACTTCCTGGCTTCTCAGATATTTTTGACAGTGCTATGGACTCCTGTTCTGATTCTGAGTACGAATTAGAAGTGGACCTGGATGTTGACAGCATGGTCGAGGAAAATTATGTATATGAATTTCTGCCAACTGATT
>NC_061822.1:19492297-19502297 GCF_019202785.1 Penaeus chinensis
AGATGGGGAAAGGGGAATGGGGGAGGAGGGTATCCATGCGAGTGGAGAAAGGAGTAGGTAAACGTGGAGAAGCAAAGGTAGGAAGTAGGGATAATGGGATAGTTAGTTTAGTGAGGGGAAGTTGGTGGAATCGAGCATAACATCGGAGAGAGAGAAGGGCACGGCGTCGAGAGAGAGATGGTATGCCTGATTCAGTGTACAGGCTCTCAACTGGAGAGGAGAGGAAGGCACCTAGGGTAAGCGAAGACCACAGTGATGGGTTGTATCAAGATGGGCAAGGAGAGAAGTTGAGGCAGAGGAGTAGATATGGCATCCATAATCAAGAGTGGAGAGGATCAAGGTGACATGAAGATGAAGGAGTTCTTCGATCTGAGCCCCAGGATAAATGGGATAGGGTTTGTAAAATTCAGAGACGGCGGCGGGCTTTTTCTTTGATGTAAAAAATATGGTCTCGCCGGGTAGTTTGGAGTAAAAAATGACGCCTAGGAATTTACCAGAGGAACGGTGTTGGAGTTGAGTGTCATATAAGAAGAGTGAAGGTAGAGGACCTACACGTGTGCGAGAGAAAAGGATGAAGAAAGATTTGGAAGGTGAAAAGTGGAAGCCATGGTTTGTGGCCCAGGAGGATATTGATGATATTGCAGATTTAAGAAATTGGTAGAGATTTGGTATGGATGTGCCAGAGGTATAGATGGTTAAATCATCAACATATAGTGATGACTGGGCTCCTGGTGGTAGAACTGAGGCAATGTCTTTTACAGCAAGAAGGAATAAGGTGGTACTAAGCACACTGCCTTGTGGGACGCCTTCAATTTGAGGAAAGAAAGATTATGTGGCAGAGGCAATTTCGACCTGGAACGTGAATTGGGAGAGGAAAGACTTTATGAAGACACCCATGTTTCCCTGTATGCCTAAAGAGGACAATTGTTGGAGAATATGGTACCTCCATGTCGTATCATATGCTTTTTCTAGGTAAAAAAAACATAGCTAGTACGGATTCATGGCTGGCACATGCGGATGTAATATATGTCTTAAAATGAGCAAGGGGGTCAGCTGTGCTACGGGCATGGCGAAATGGTTAATGGTTAATGGTTAAAAGCAAATAAATGTGCTAGATATCTAAGGTCATAAAGCACTATAGTAAATGGTAGTGAAGGGTGATTGAGTTAGTGATTAGTTGTCAAAGCTGGGCAAAGGAATTGACGAGTAAATGGGTTAAGGTTGGGTAAGGTAATGTATAGGGGTTAGATCAAGTGAAGGATGTATATGCATTTGAGGAATGAAAACAGGTTGTCAAAGCAAAGAGTGTGAGAGGCTGTGGGAGGGATCACGAAAAATCGGTTCCATTTGGCTGGGCTAAATAGAGTATTTAAGAATTTTGTAGAGATAGGGGGTAGTAGAAGGACGGGGGCGTGTGGAAGAGGGAGTAGTGTTGAGGGAGGTAGTGTTATGGGGAGGTGGACAATAAGGTTGTAAGGTAGTAATAAGGGAGGATGGGGTAGTTGGGGCGTGTGGAAGAGGGAGCAGTGTTATGGGGAGGTGGACAATAATGTTGTAAGGTAGTAATAAGGGAGGATAGGGTAGTTGTTGAAGTTGAGCATGTTGGGAGTAGAAATGTCTCCTGGGGTGTTGATTAGGGTGGATACTGTACTAGTAGGCATTGAGGAGGGGGTATTAGTTGTAGTGTTCAGAGCAGTGGTCAAAGGAGAGCCTGGGGTCAGGGAATCGGGCGAGTTTGAATTGGTGGAGCTATTTGATGAAGAGGCAAGCCTCATTGCCTTTAATAATGGTATGGTTAATGGTTAAAAGCAAAATAAATGTGCTATCTAATAATGGTATAAAATCTTCATTGTTGGCCATGGTAAGCCTGGAGTATGTTGGGGAGAGAAACGGTAAGGGCTAGACAACTAAAGCAGGGGAATACCGTGACCATGGCTCCCTCAGGCCGTTCAGGACTGGCACAAAGTCAGCATTTCATCCGTTCAGCACGGCTCTCACACCTTAGGAAGTGGATAGCAGAAGGGGTTGGTGAAGGGACAGAAACGAAAAAGTAGGGGGAAAAACAGACCATGCAAAATTTGTTGAGTCGAAGGCTGAGTCCCAAGGTTGAGGAGATCCCCAGCATTGGGTCCCAGTCTCCGCCTCCTAAGCCCCCCCACGACAACAACGGGCAAGGGATTGGGGGGGGGGGGGGGGCATGGCGAAAACCAAACTGGGGAGGAGAGATAAGATTGTGGGATTCAAGATACCACATTAAGCGGAAGTTAACCATTCGCTCTATTAGTTTGCATAAGCAGCTAGTTAGTGCGATGGGGCGATAGTCTTGAGGGAGGGTACCCGATTTATTGGGTTTCAGGAAGGGGAGGATAAGAGAAGGAAAATTTCCTGATGTCAATATGTGGTTGTAAATTGTTAATAGGATGGATAAGGAGGAAGATGGGAGTTTTCGGAGCATACGGTAGTGAATACCGTCAGGGCCTTCATGAGTGTTGCGGCATGATTTTAGGGCAGCACTGAGTTGAGAGGAAGAAAAGGGAGCATTATAGGACTCAGCAGAGGATAGGGTGAAGATAATGGGGGTACGTTCCCTGATTAGGCCAGTCAATAGGGGATTGAATAAGGAAAAAATTCATGGAAAGCTGGAACAAGCTTCATTATCTTTGTAATAGGGTACTTAATAACATATTAATTTTGCACCCCTCTACCGTACCGGATTTGGCCGCCATCTTGGAAAAATGGTGGCGAAAAATAGTTTTTTGCAAATATCTCGCTTGGGACTCACTTTACCAGAAAATATGTCATACATAAAATAATCTACGCAAAATTTCCTATAATTACTCTTCTATGCATATTTTTGATATGTCACACCGTTTTCGTGCCAAGCCTATGAAAAAGTTTGCGGTTTGTTTTGCCTATACCCCCAATCTCCAAAATTTGTCTCAAGGGTGTATTTCCTCTTTTTGATTCTGGCTTAGGACAGACCGTGAATTCTCACTGGCAGAGTTACAACCATTGCACCCAACCATCCACCCAAATTATGAAGTTATCCATTTAAACAATGCTTTACCAGTTCTTGCTGCACAATTAGAAGTATTGATTTCCAGGATAGCATTGGTTTTCTCGTCATGAGTAGTATAGCGAACCACATTTTTCTTCATAGGAAAGTAATGACAAGTAGTTTGGTTCTTTTGTAGAATGGCTGTAAGATAAGATAACAGCCTGGCATGTGTCTATCTATCTATCTCTTGTCTGACACCTTCATCCCTTGCAGGGTGGCCATGAACCAACCTCCCCAGGGAGGTTTGTTCACTGTTTTTTTTAACTGTATTTGCTTTTTATTAGGAGTGGGTCGCTGGCCCTCCTATAATATATTCTGATTATTCTATTCCATGAGTTTCTTCACTCTCTGACATCAAGAAGTTTTCTAATGTGGCATCAAGGGGATCGTCACAGTCCTCTTCATCATCAATTACATCAGAGTTTGAACATGACAGCCCCTTGCAAGAAACACATATCACAGAGCATTTTAATCCTGCCTTTCTACAGCTGCAGGTGGCAGTCATGCAACCTTTAGCACATTTGCATGACACAATGTTGAGTAGGTCTGGTGGAGCTGGGTCTTTATCTGTAGTGACTGGAATCAATCCTTTTGTAGTTGCATTCCAACCCCAATTTGTTGGAGACAAGTCATTTCCCAACCACTTCTGCACTTGGTGATATGTACGTAAGGAATGAATTTAATCAGATTATCCATAGTAGTGTGAGTGTTAACTTTAGTGTTAGTATTAGCATTAGTATCAGTATTGATATTAGTATTATGATTTTTATTATCATCATTATCAGTATTATTAGTATAATTAGTATTAGTATTTATAATATCATCATTACTGTTGTTTATTATCATTATAATTATAATCATTATTGTTATAATAATGATTAGTCCTTATCAATATCATTATTAGTATTATTGTTATTGTTACTATTATCATTTAGTTATTATTGTCATCATCATCATCGTTATTATCATTATATTTATTTAGTGACGTTAAGATTATGATTATTAATTTGATAATCATTACTTTCATTGTTATTATTATTACTATTACTATTCTTGTTATTATTATCATCATCATCATTATTATAATTATCGTCATCATTATCATTACTATCATTATAGTTATCATTATTACTATTATTATTGATATGATCATCATTATTACTACTACTATTATTATCGTTATTATCATCATCATCATTATTATCATCATCATTAAATTTAAGGAATGAAATTTTCATAGTCCTGAAACAAAAGAAAAACTACAGTTAGCTTAGAAACTTGAAGCATTATTGAAAATTGCATGCAAGAAAAATAACCACATGCTATTCAGGCGCAAAGGGTAGGAAAAAATTTAAATTCAAATATTATCGTACTCCTAGCACCAAAACGGTGCAATAAATAGAAAAAATGAATAAAGGAGATTTTATAGGAAATTTTATGAAGATTATTTTTTGTTCAGTAAACTTTCAGCTAAATTCAGTCCTAAGCGAGATATTTGCAAAAAACTGTTTTTCGCTGCCATTTTTCCAAGATGGCGGCCAAATCCGTGGCGGTAGAGGGGTGCAAAATTAATATGTTATTAAGTACCCTATTACAAAGATAATGAAGCTTGTTCCAGCTTTCCATGATTTTTTTCCTTATTCGGCCTTTTTTCCTCCCCTATTGACTGGCCTAGATGGTTTTAATAGAAATGAAGTGTGGAGAAAGGTGAGAACCATTACTGACCTGGCTGAAATAATCACCCAGTTCATTAGCAACTTCGGGAGGATCAGAGATAAGGGTATCTCGAATATGGAGGACGGGGGCTGGATGGGCAAGACGTTTGCCTGATAGTTTATGGATCCGGCGCCAAACATTTGAGATAGATGTAGAGGATGTAATTGAGGAAACATCATTTCGCCAGCTATTTGTTTTACTATTCCAGATTGTACGACGAAGACAGGCAGATGCTCTTTTAAAGGAGATAAGAGCTGATAGTTGATTTGGGGCACCTCGTTTGTAGCGGTAACTGTTCCAGGCTGCACGTTTTAAACGGAGTGCTTTAGTGCAATCAGAATTTCACCATGGAACACATTTGGAGGTATAGGGTCTTGAGGTTCGAGGGATAGCTGTATGGGCAGCTCTTAGGACTGTAGTTATGAAAAAATGTATCATTTCTGATACGGATGAGAGGGAGGATGGAGGGGTATGAATAGCAGAGAGTGAAGTGAAAGTACGCCAGTCGGCTCTATCAAAGCACCAGTGTGGGGAGTTAGGAAGTGGTACATATGAAGTTGGAGAAAGGAGAACAGTGGTCTAGAACTGACCAGTGGAAATCTAAATGAAGAGAAGGGGAGCATAGAGAGAGGTCAATGCATTAAAAAGACTGCGTGAGTGTATCAAAGTGTGTGGGGCGATCTGAATTTAGAATAATAAGGTCAGCTGTGGAGAGGAAGCGCTCTAGAGCTCAGCCACGGGAGTTGGTGATAGAATCACCCCAAAGAGTGTGGCGGCAGTTAAAATCACCAACAATGAGGAAAGGTGGTTGATGTTGGGAAATTAGGTTTTCAAAAGCAACAAAGTCAATGGGGTGGGAAGGGGAGAAGTAGACTGAAATCACTGTGATCCAGCGGCGAAGAAAGATACGAATAACTGTACAAGGGACAGTGGTTTGAAAGGGAGGTATGACATAAGGTGTTTTCTGGTTGATAAGTATGGACGAGACATAAGGGAATGTGGGGAAGAAACAAAATGGTAATTGGGGATTGGTATTGGAGAATGTGTAAGAAAAGTCTCTGGAAGGCATATAATGGATGGGTTATAAGAGGAGAGGATATGACGGAGGTCAGGTCTGTGAGAGCGGAAACCGCGAATGTTCCAATGAAGGATAGTTAAAATCATCCCTATCAAGCCAGCTAGGCATCATCAACACTTCCACAGATACTCCTCCGGGTGGCATAAGCGTAACCCGGGCTAGTCTTGCTTCACCTTCTTCTTATGCAGACTAGCAAATGTAACAACAACAAGGATAGTTATACTTTCGTTGATTCAGTGATAACGATTATAGTACGTGTTGGAGAATTTGAAGGGGAAGGTGCTAGAGGGTGGGATAAGGAATAAGGTTGGGGAGGTGGTGTATCAGGAGGGGTATTAGGAGGTAGAGGGTCTGGGGAAGAGGGTACTTGTGATAAACGGGATTCACGTGTATATCCAGGAGGGAGTGGAAGGGATAGAGGGGATGGTGAGAGGGTTAATGTAGGTGGGGCTGGAGTCGGGGGGGATGGGTTTTGTTGGGATGGGGTAGGAGGATTGGGTGTAGGGGGAATATGAGTAGGAGGAGGATGGATATCGGCAGTCACTTTGAGTGTGGAGGGAGCGGGAGTTGTAGAATTTGAAGATGGATGAGTGTCAGTTTGGGACTTGATTATGTAGTTTTGAATCTCTCTCTCTCTCTCTCTCTCTCTCTCTCTCTCTCTCTCTCTCTCTCTCTCTCTCTCTCTCTCTCTCTCTCTCTCTCTCTCTCTCTCTCTCTCTCTCTCTCTCTCTCTCTCTCTCTCTCTCTCTCTCTCGCTCTCTCTCTCTCTCTGCCTTTCTCTCTCTCTCTCTCTCTGCCTCTCAGAAGAGTTTCTGTAATGGAGTTGGTTGGGGAGTTTTGAATCTCTCTCTCTCTCTCTCTCTCTCTCTCTCTCTCTCTCTCTCTCTCTCTCTCTCTCTCTCTCTCTCTCTCTCTCTCTCTCTCTCTCTCTCTCTCTCTCTCTCCCTCTCTCTCTCTCTCCCTCTCTCTCTCTCTCTCTCTCTGCCTCTCTCTCTCTCTCTGCCTCTTTCTCTCTCTCTCTCTCTGCCTCTCTCTCTCTGCCTCTCAGAAGAGTTTCTGTAATGGAGTTGGTTGGGGAGTTTTGTGAGATAAAGGCTTCCTTGTGAGGGTTGGAAGAGAAGTCTGGTGTCTGAAGAATAGGGGCAAAGGAAGGTGGAGGTGATTGTGGGGTAGGGGAAGAGGGGGTGGAACGTTTATTCTGTCTGCTGCGGGTAGTGCGGGGAGGGAGAGGGGAAGGTGATGGGGCTGTAGTAGAGATTGTAGTGTCTGTATTTAGGATGGCAAAAGAATTTAACTGGGGGAGGTAGGAGGTAGAAGAGGGGAAGAGGGTGTAGGAGCTTGGGAGGTAGGGGGAGTGGCAGAGTGAGCGACATTAATGAAGTAGGGAGTAAGAGAAAAACCACGTCGACGTGCCTCCTGTCTGGCTTCAGTCCAAGTCTGAATCTGAGAGTTGCAACCTCAGACTCAAATTTGTAGGTGGGGCAGCCTCTATAAAATATATTATGGGGGCCGCCACAGTTGGCACATGTGCGTGATTGTGCAGAGTAGTTTGATCGAGTATGGCCAGGTTGGGCACATAGCGGGCATCTGGCTGTGGAATGGCAGTGTTTGGCTGGAAGTCCTAAAAGCCAACAATTTTGGAACTGACGAGGAGGAGGTTGGTATGGTCTGACAGGTAGGGACCCCACCTATGTAAATATTAAAGAGAAGGTCATGTCTACGGAGAGTATTTTTGGAAATGTTAGTGGATTTTTTACGATTTCCTCTGGGAGAAATGGAGTAGCATTGTACTGATGTCGCATCATAGTCCGTGAGACAGGCGATTAAGTCTTCTCCACAATCTTACCAATCTTTGTCATAGATTGGGCAATCTGTTAGGGAGATAGAAACAGTTCCGGTGCAAGTATTGAGGGTTAGATGAGGTTCTGTAGGGATGGGATTGCCATATAGATCAGTTAGATTTGCTAATGCTATAGCTTGGTTTTCAGATGTTACTGTGAGACGGGAGTGGTCGGGTCGGCTACGGAAAGAGACTTTGCCTACTTGTTTTTGGAGACATTGCTGGAAGAGAAGGGTGTTGTTAGAGTAGGGAGTTGTGGGAGGGATCACGAAAAATCGGTCCTATTTGGCTGGGCTAAATAGAGTATTTAAGATCTTGTAGAGGTGGGGGTAGTAGAAGGGCGGGGGCGTGTGGAGGAGGGAGTAGTGTTGAGGGGGGTAGTGTTATGGGGAGGTGGGCAATAAGGTTGTAAGGTAGTAATAAGGGGAGATGGGGTGGTTGATGAAGATGGTTGTGGGAGTAGAGGTGTTAAAGTTGAGGATGTTGGGAGAGTACAAATGTCTCAAGGGGGTTGGGTGTTGATTAGGGTGGATACTGTACTAGTAACCATTGAGGAGGGTGTAGTTGTTGCAGTGTTCGGAGCCGTGGTCAAAGGAGAGCCGGGATTGGGGCTATTTGATGAAGGGGCAAGCCTCATTGCCCCTAAAAGTGGAATTACGTCTTCATTATTGGCCATGGTAAGCTTGGGGTATGTTGGGGAGAAAAAAACAGTCCACCCCTCAGGGTCCCCTTGAGGGGTAAGGGCCAGGTAAGGCAGGGGAATACCGTGCCCATGGCTCCCTCAGGCCGTTCAGGACTGGCACAAAGTCATCCTTTCAGCACGGCTCCCACACCTTAGGAAGTGGATAGTAGAAGGGATTGGTGAAGAAACTGAAACGAAAAGTATGAGTGGGAAAAAAGACTATGCAAAATTAGTTGAGGCGATGGCTGAGTCCCAAGGTTGAGGAGTTCCCCCTCATTGGGTCTCAGTCTCCGCCTCCTAAGCCCCCCCCCCCCCCCCCACGACAACAACGGGCAAAGGATTGGGGGGGTCTATAAGGTCATACAGCATTATGATGGACTATTGTGGCGAAAAGGGTAAAAATGAGTTACCGATTAGGATAAGTGAACAGAAGAAAGGGATGAAGAAGAGAAGGAGAGGGAAAGGGGATGAAAAAAAGATCATACAAAATCAGCTTATCTGTTCATTGACCATTGTCAACATCTGTCATCAGCGGCGCATTCAAAATATAGTGATCGGGTGGGACTTGGGGGTAAGAAGCTTTTTGGTTCACAAGGCGATAGTTGTGGATTCCCAGAATGGCCAATGGTCAAAACAAAAAATATCAAGTCATATAGCATTATGACAAAGTATAGTGGCGAAAAGTGTAGAAATAAGTTAACGATTAAGATATGTGGACATAATAAGGGATGGAGAAGAGAAGGAAAAGGAAAGGAGGAGAAGAAAAGACCAAGCAAAATTAGTTGAGGCGAGGGCTAAGGTCGAAGGTAGGAGTGATCCCCTACATTTGGGCATCAGTCTCCGCTTCCTAAGATCCCCTAAGCAAGGGATTGGGGGGAAGTACAAGATTATCTTTGAGGTGTCTAAGAAACATTTTCTTGAGGTTGAGTTAGGAATACCTCCCCACTAACCTGTCAAAGCCAGTTACCACTGACTTACGCCACAAAGGTGGTTTAAGACCTGAGCACCCCTAATAGCAATCGAGGTGTTAGGCCCTTTGCCGCACGACTCCACGGCTTCATCGAGAAAGTCAGTATTGATCGATACTCTGGTTCAGTCAAATATAGGGCCATGGGAAACCCCCAATTCTTCCATCATGGAAACCTGACTTTAATCCGTTAAGGCCATGGCACCAGAGATGGAGGTAAGCCAGAGGTTCAGAGAGATCCTCATTAAACATGTTTTTCCATACATATACCGACAGCTCCCAGACAGATGAATGTGTGGGAGCGGAAATCCAACAAGACAGCAAGCAAGCAACACAAGGCAGAGAGAGAAAGAGAGAGAAAGAGAGAAAGAAAGAGAGAGAGAGAGAGAGAGAGAGAGAGAGAGAGAGAGAGAGAGAGAAAGAGAGAGAGAGAGAAAGAGAGAGAGAGGCAGAGAGAGAGAGAGAGAGAGAGAGAGAGAGAGAGAGAGAGAGAGAGAGAGAGAGAGAGAGAGAGGAGAGAGAGAGAGAGGGGCAGAGAGAGAGAGAGGGGCAGAGAGAGAGAGAGGGGCAGAGAGAGAGAGAGAGGCAGAGAGAGAGAGAGAGGCAGAGAGAGAGAGAGAGGCAGAGAGAGAGAGAGAGGCAGAGAGAGAGAGAGAGGC
>NC_061822.1:19507297-19512297 GCF_019202785.1 Penaeus chinensis
AGGTAGTATTATGGAGAGGTTGACAATAAGGCTGTAAAGTAGTAATAAGGGAGGATAGGGTAGTTGATGAAGAAGGTTGTGGGAGTAGAGGTGTTGAAGTTGAGCATGTTGGGAGAGTAGAAATGTCTCCTGGGGGTTGAGTGTTGATTTGGGTGGATAATATACTAGTAGGTATTGAGGAGGGGGTAGTAGTAGTAGTTTTCGGAGACGTAGTCATACGAGAGCCTGGGGTCAGTGAATTGGGAGAGTTTGTATTGGTGGAGCTATTTGATAAGGGGCAAGCCTCACTGCACCTAATAATGGTATAATATCATCATTATTAGCCATGGTAAGCCTAGAGTATGTTGGGGAGAGAAACAGTCCATCCCTCAGGGTCCCCTTGAGGGGTAAGGGCTTGGCAAATAAAACAGGGGAATATTGTGCCCATGGACCCCTCAGGCCATTCAGGACTGGCACAAAATCATTCTTTCATCTTTTCAGCACAGCTCTCACACCTTAGGAAGTGGATAGGAGGAGTTCGGGAAGGGACAGAAAAGAAAAAGCAGGAGGGGGGAGGGGGGGGGAAAACCATGTCAAATTAGTCGAGTCAAGGGCTGAGTCCCAAGGTAGGGGAGTTCTCAAGCATTGGGTCCCAGTCTCCACCTCCTAAGCCCCCCCCCCCCCCATGACAACAACATGCAAGATATTGGGGGGGGGGGTCATAATAATGAAGCTAATAATAACTAAGTAATAAAAATCAAGTCTTATGAATGAGAAAATTTAAGATTAAATATCATATTAAATGACTAGAATGACTGTGAAGAATAATGAATAAAGATAACTTTTTAGTTACAAAAGTGATAATGAAGGGCATAAAACAAATAGTTAACTTAAAAAATCTTAATTATAAGATGAGTATCTTACTAATACTTAACTCTGATATACAACAATGAGATATAGTATAAAGTAAACATTATTTGGATTAGTAATTAGAGGAATAGGGAGCATTATGATAAAGTATTGTGGCAAAAAGGTAAAATGAGTTAATGATTGGGATAAGTGGACTGAACAAGGGGATGAAGAGAACAGGAAAGGAGGCATTGGGGGTGCATAACAAAAGGTAATGATTCAAATTTCAAAACATTTGAGTTTTGAAATCACCAACTGGTAAGAATAAGGGGTTATAACACTATGTAAATAAAATTTGCACCCCCCCCCCCCCCCCAAAAAAAAAAAAAAAAAAAAAAAAGCATTAAAAAAAATAATAAATAAAAGAACGTCACTTCCCTCTGTCAACATACCCAAGTGTATTCTGCCTAGCTAATGTGAAAGTTCTCATTAAAAATCATGAAAATGTTCATGTTTATTGATAGTATTACCTTATAACACAGCTCTTCAAGTGGCATCGTTGGCCTTCTGAGACTCGGTAGAATAGATTTAGGCAGTTGGATTATTTAATCTACGTTCATCTGTAAGCTCACAGGAAAATATGTAAGCAATTTTGTTTCTATTTCTCACTATTGTGTATTCTGGGTAAAAATGGAGGCAACATACATGCATGACCCTTTAATGAATTTACAATCCAGCCCTATTCATAAGGTAATCTAAAATATGTTATAGCTTAAACTGTGAAGTTACAATTCTGACAATACTTGTTCAATCATTCTGATAAATTACAATCCACTCTGATCATACTTCAAAC
This sequence comes from Penaeus chinensis, assembly GCF_019202785.1. Classification (NCBI taxonomy): domain Eukaryota; kingdom Metazoa; phylum Arthropoda; class Malacostraca; order Decapoda; family Penaeidae; genus Penaeus; species Penaeus chinensis. The sequence goes on from NC_061822.1 coordinate 19,508,979, forward strand.
TTTTGTATACATTTTCTGAAGACTTCCAATTACATAAGAAATATAACCCAAGTTTTATTAACAATGGCATAACATAGTAATTTTTATCATATAAAATAATTAAAATGAATCTTCCCAGTTTTGCACACGATTCTGTCTGAGAACATGAAGTTTCTGTATGACGTCAGGAACACTATGCTCGCCATGCACCTTGTTGTCTCGAGTGCGCACATTCACCGTGTTGTTGGTCTTCTCTTTCTCCCCTACCACAAAAATGAAATTGTATTGCTCAAGTTGAGCATTCCTGATCTTTTTATTCATGGTATCGCCTGGATCTACATCATAATCAGCTTCGAAGCCTGCCTCATGGAGCTGTTTCTTAACAGACTTGGCATAATCATCAAAAGGTGGAGCTACAGGCACCACCATGCACTGTCGTGGCGACAGCCAGAAAGGCCACTTTCCTCCATAGGATTCAGTGAGGATGGCAATCATTCGTTCAACTGAGCCCAGGATCGCTCTATGGATTATAACAGGTCTCTTCTTTTCTCCTGATTCTGACACATAATGCAGATCAAATCTGATGGGCAACTGGAAATCAAGCTGGATTGTAGCACACTGGTGTTGCCGTCTTAGAGCATCTGTCACAGTGATGTCAATCTTTGGGCCATAGAAAGCTCCATCTCCAAGGTTGAGCTTCCACTCCTTACCATATTTATCCAAGGACTCCTTCAGCTGTGATTCTGCTTTATCCCACATTTCAACCTCACCCAGGAACTTTTCTGGGCGGGTCGATAGCTTGAGCACAAACTCAAAACCAAAAGTTTCATAAACAGCAGAGAGGAACTCCAGGCAATTACTGATTTCATCCTTGATCATCTCAGGAGTACAGAAGATGTGAGCATCATCTTGCTGGAATCTTCGCACACGAGTCAGGCCAGTTAGAGCTCCTGATAGTTCATTACGATGCAAAACGCCAAAGTCAGCCATGCGAAGTGGTAGTTCACGCCAAGATCGGCTAGTGTGTCCAAACATCAAACAGTGGCCAGGGCAGTTCATGGGCTTCAGGGCATACTTTTCCTTTTCAACCTCAAAAGCAAACATGTTTTCAGCATAGTGCTCCCAGTGACCGGAGGTTTGCCACAATTTGGTGTTGTATACATTAGGTGAAATAACTTCCTGGAATCCTCGAATGCGGTACTGCTGGCGGATGAATTCAACTAAAGTATTGTAGATGTACGCTCCACGGGGAGAGAAAAAGCAGCTACCTGGGCTTAATTCATGGAAGAAGAACAATTTCTGTTGAATACCTACAATGAGAAAGAATGTTAACTTTTAATATCCCACTATAAATAATATTTTTGAAAATATACAAGTCCTGTATAGAGATGAATGTGAAACTTATTTTCTTAGGTGCCATCTAGATGAATGGGTGGTGCCCATCAGGCAAACACTACACCAAGTAATGTTCCAAACCAACATTAGAGGGGGCTTAGCGAGCATGAGTGCAGGCTGCTGCCTGACATTTACGCAACAACCACTATAGTCACTACCTCACCACAGCTTGGTCTGCTGTGAGGACAATAATACAGGTGTGCCCTGTGGTAGCCGATGGCCACTGGGAGCTACTCAATCTCTTAACAATGCTAAACAGGTGTGAAATATCATCTCACCGGCCATTACCCAACAGGCACTGCCCGTTCATCTTGGGCCCTTCATAAAAACAAGAAAAAAATAAACTAAACTTCTTAGCTACAAACATCTATTTGTACTTCTACTTCTAAAAGAAAAAAAAAAGTGGTAAAATTAAACCTAAAAATTTACTCATGTAGATTTTTCCCTTATACTAACCTAATTTCCTGTGGTCCCTTTTTGCTGCTTCCTCTTGGAAATGTTTCCACTCTTTCAGCATTTTGGGATCAGGGAAGCTGATGCCATACACACGCTGCAAGGACTCTGCCTCACTGTTGCCCTCCCAGTAAGATGCGGAGTTCTTAGTAACCTGGAAAAAAAGATTATAAAAGAAATAAACATTTTGAAGTTTCCCCAAAATCATATAAAAGAACATGTAGAAACTACATATCTTAAAGTTTAATATTCTGTTTAGCTTATGAATTTTCTACAATACTATATATCACATTTATTTAGAAATTTTTCTGATACTTACTGTGAAAGCCTTCACTTTGCCAGTATGACGTACATGGGGCCCACGACACAAATCAATAAGGGGTCCACATCGGTATACAGTGGTGGTGTCCGTTTTCACTTTCTCATTTAACAGCCGTACCTGTTACGTGTCATACTTTCACGTTATTTCATAGATATTTAACAGTATGCTGAAGTGTATGGGAATAACAAAATAAAATGTATTATAATAATAATATGAGTAATATATTAATTTCGATATCAAAGCATCTACAGAAAAATTACCTAAATACATTCCTAACCTGTTTACCCTTTTCCCTAAATTTTGGAACAATAAATTTTCATTATTTAATATATTTTTATTGTTATCAGTATTCTAATATCATCATAATCATAATGTAAATAATAATAATAATAATAAAACCAGTACTGATTTTAATACTTCTAGATGAAGATAAAAGATGCCACAAATTCAAGGAATGCAGAAATTTGATGCAGTCAATAACCCAATGCTCTACAGATTTCTGGCAACAGACAGACACTAGGTGTGGGAGTCTGCTACATCAAGCCGAACCTCCCACTCCAAGCGCTCTGGCACGTCGCAGCACGTCCAGGTTTACCCCGCAGACCAAGCGCTTTTATGACGCCAATAGGCGTGGCCCGTCAGCAAGAGGTTAAGGCCATACCAAGTAGAGTCCTTGGTGGCTGAGCATTTATGGAGCCCTCTGTATGCAACAAAATTCAACACGCATGCATGCACGCATGGGTCCCTTTTAGCAAGCTGCCAAGCATAGAGCTAAGCAGGCCAAGCCATGACCATATAAATCAATGGTCAATTGGTTAATAAATGTGAAACCAAAACCAAAACCTAAAAAAAAAAAAAAAGGAGAAATTGGATCAAAAAGCTAAAACAGTAACTACTGACCTTGAACTGGTTATACTTGAACATCTCTAGCAAATCTGACTTCTTCATTTCCAGTCTTTCAAATGGTTGCTTCTCTTTTGTTATCTTCTTCATGACATCTTCTATCCCAGAGAAATCACTAGAACTTACTCCAGGGCCATCATTATACATATCATAATAAAAACCATCATCAATGGGAGGACCATAAACCAGATGGCCTCCATACACACGTTCCATTGCCTCACCAAGGATATGGGCTGAGGAGTGCCAGAAGACCTAAAGAAAAGTAAA
>NC_061822.1:19517297-19519797 GCF_019202785.1 Penaeus chinensis
TTCTAAGAAACAAAAACCAAGTATAGGTAAAATATGCAGGAACTTCAAATAGGCTATCAGTTTTAATACAAAAATTATGGAGGCAAAGATAATCCCAAATTCTAAGCAAGTTAACTTCATTATTTCCTATTGAACACCTGCATGCCTCTAAATAAGTTATAACTAAAAGTTGTCTCAATAAATCCAAATAAAATATTTCCTATCCCTTATTTTCAAAACTTCCAACCTTTAAACTCTGGCAAACATCTAACGATATTGAAAAAACAAAAATAAGCTGACAGATACAACAATAGCAAATGAATTTAACACACAACAAATTATATGTAAAAGTAAGAACAAGATACAAATATACATATATACATACATAAATATATACATATATACATATATATCCATATATATATCCATATCCATATATAAACATCCATATCCATATATATATATCCATATCCATATATATATCCATATATATATCCATATCCATATATATATCCATATATGTATATACATATCCATATATGTATATACATATCCATATCCATATATATATATCCATATCCATATATATATCCATATATATATATCCATATATATCCATATATATACATATCCATATATATATATATCCATATATATATATCCGTATATATAAATATATATATATCCATATATATACATATCCATATACATATATATACATATCCATATCCATATATATACATATCCATATCCATATCCATATATATACATATCCATATCCATATATATACATATCCATATCCATATATATACATATCCATATCCATATATATACATATCCATATCCATATATATACATATCCATATCCATATATATCTATATCCATATCCATATATATATATATCCATATCCATATATATATCTATATCCATATCCATATATATATATCCATATCCATATCCATATATATATCCATATCCATATATATATCCATATCCATATATATATCCATATATATATATCCATATCCATATATATATATCCATATCCATATATATATATATATCCATATCCATATATATATATCCATATATATATCCATATATATATCTATATATATATCCATATCCATATATATCCATATATATGTCCATATCCATATATATATCCATATATATCCATATCCATATATATATATATCCATATCCATATATATATCCATATCCATATATATATCCATATCCATATATATATTCATATCCATATATATATATCCATATACATATATATATCTATATATATATCCATATCCATATATATATCCATATCCATATATTTATATATCCATATCCATATATATATCCATATCCATATATTTATATATCCATATATATATATCCATATATATATCCATATGTATATATATAACCATATGTACATATATAACCATATGTATATATATATATATATATCCATATGTATATATATATATATATCCATATGTATATATATATCCATATATATATAAATATATATATATATCCATATATATATAAATATATATATCCATATATATATAAATATATATATATCCATATATATATAAATATATATATATTCATATATATATATAAATATATATATATGGATATATGTATATAAATATATATATATCCATATATATATATAAATATATATATATCCATATATATATATCCATATATATATATATTAATATATATAAATATATATATCCACATATATCCGTATATATACACGTACATGTATATATCCGTATATATACACGTACATGTATATATCCGTATATATACACGTACATGTATATATCCGTATATATACACGTACATGTATATATCCGTATATATACACGTACATGTATATATCCGTATATATACACGTACATGTATATATCCGTATATATACACGTACATGTATATATCCGTATATATACACGTACATATACACGTACATGTATATATCCGTATATATACACGTACATGTATATATCCGTATATATACACGTACATGTATATATCCGTATATATACACGTACATGTATATATCCATATATACATATATATATATCCATATATATATATATATATATATATCATATAAATATATATATCCATATAAATATATATATCCATATAGATATATATCCATATATATATCCATATATATATATCCATATATATATATCCATATATATGGAGATATATATATATATGGATATATATATATCCATATATATGGAGATATATATATATATATGGATATATATATGGATATATATATATATATATGGATATATATATATGGATATATATATATGGATATATATATATGGATATATATATATATGGATATATATATATGGATATATATATATGGATATATCTATATATATATGGATATATCTATATATGGATATATCTATATATATATATGGATATATCTATGTATGGATGTATCTATATATGGATGGATATATCTATA
>NC_061822.1:19527297-19529797 GCF_019202785.1 Penaeus chinensis
GTACAAGGTAAAATTTGCTTGTAATGTAATCTAAGAGAAACCCTACACTCACTAATACATGAAATAATCTGCAAAGCCCCCCCCCCCCCCAAAAAAAAAGAAGAAAAAAAAGGCAGAAATGAAGGAAATAGGTTACAATAAATGCCATTTGAAGAGTAAGACCATAGCGATCGAGCGGGGGTCTAGAGCCAGAACCCCAGATAGGGAAATACAGCAATTGGATAGGGGTTCATGGTAGGAAGGATTTTGGCAATATTTGTGTCTTTTTCCAGGAGAGACTAGAGTAATAGACTTAGCATCAGGAGGGTGCAGGCACAAAATTTGATTGCCAAAACTAATTATATTTTAGTTTCATAGCCATTCACTTGCAACTATTATTCCTTCTTTCCATTATCAATGCTAAAATATTCATGCATCTCTTGTTATTTCCCATTGCAAATGATAGAGCTGAAAGTATTGGTAATCTATACAAAATGAATGTACACCCCTGAGATTAAGTCCCTATTACTCCAGCCATTCCTGGGAAATCCACAAGCATAACCATATAAACCAAAAGACTTTATAATTCATGGCCTTGACTCCCAGACCCCCATCCTATTGCCATATTTCCCTATCTGGAGCTCATCTTCTGGACCCCCACTGATCACACATGGCATTCGTCGAGACCTATTTTCTTCATTTCTGATTTATTTCATGTTTTAGGGAGTTCAGTTTTTTTCTCTGATTATTTTAGTGCCATTATATTTTACAGTAATGTAAACCAAAGTATTACATATTGCACAACTTTGTCATTATGAACTTGTGACAGGGATAACATAGATGAAAATTGTCTTATATTTGGTTCTGTCCATTACTGGCAAAATTTACCTTGTGCTACATGACTGTTGGAAACAAACTATAACCGAGGAATAATAGTTGCAAGGTTGGATGGCATGTGAAAAAAAAATTACCAAAATTTATTCAACATTCTAAGTTGTCATGAGTGTATATATGTATGTATATATACTGCCAAAAGATAAGGTTGATGGGGGTTTCTGCCCCCCAATCCCACCCTGGCCCACATTGACTTCACCTTGGTATGCATGACAAGATTGAGCTGAAACTCAGGTGCACCAAATGAACTTAGGCTGCAAACAGCATTTCCACAATCTTTTAACTGATTAATTTTCATGTATAAGTGCACTGAGCTTGGATAAATTGATTATGATATTCTTGTAAAGGACAAAAAGTTGAAGCCATTGGCAAAAGAAATAATCTGCAGACACAAACAATAACACCCTTAATAAAAGGAAAAGCAGAAAGTGCCGCTCACTAAGTTCCAGGGCTATATTGCCATGCATACTGAAGTGAAGACAATGTTCTCCTGGGGGTGTTGGGAGGCAAAGACCCCCATCAAGCCTCCCTTCAGGCAGCGGCCAAAGGGCACACTGTCATGGTTATTTAAATTGTTGAATAAATTTGGACTTGGTCTCTGGCGAATGTGTCCATATTGTAAAGAATTACTTTTTCCTTTATTTGTGGCTCTCGAAGAATATCAACTTCAGTTAGCCCAAGCTTAGTGCATCCATACCAAAAAATGTGTAATATCATAATTTATTACATTGTTGCTCAATTGGGTATCATGCAAACCCAAACCTAATATTTCCTTCCTTCTATTTATTCCCTAGACAGGGGGGGAACCTCCCTGTACCCCCTTTATTAACACTTTATGCCAACTTGCATAAACTGCAACATTAAGAACTGTTAACGCTGTATGTGGGTGTTGTGCAGTAGATATTTGTCATTTCGTGGCAAGTATGAAGCTGCAGCTGCTGTGCTTGTTACTTATGACTATTTCTTATACTCTATAATATGTCAGTGTCAGTTTCCCTTTATCACTGTGTCGCTCTCTGAGATGTTGCAATAGTGTAATTCTTTGAAAAAAAAAAAAAAAAAGAACAGCCGTGCAACTTTCCCGAACACCGCCACTGGGGTCTTGGAAACGGTGACCAATTGCACCTTGTGGTGAAGTCAAGATACACCATATGGGCCTCCAAAGGAAGAGCTGCAATTCCTAGCCGACGCTTGTTTTCACTTTTCTTATACAATATACTCTACTAAATTGTGTTAATATGTGAAACAATTACTTTTACATAATACTTTCAAGGTCTGAGCTCGATTAATCAGGTGTCCCAAAACATAACCACTTAACTGCTCACCCACTGTCGAATGCCTAATACAAACAAATAAATCTTCACACAACTAAATTTAGTACTTAGACAAAGGAAGTCGTTTATTTGAAGACAAGAATCTACCAACCCTCCTAACTCTGACGGCGGCGGCGGCGGCGGCGGCCTTGGCATACGTCCTCCCGCACGACGCCGCCACGCCCGCGCCCGCCACCAGCCTCAACAGCCCCATCGCACGCTAGACTTTAACAGAAAGGAATTTCAAGCCACCACCACCTTGGTCTCAGACATCTGGATGCGAAAGCGCTTTCTGGGTCCTCTTTCAGGGAGCT
>NC_061822.1:19537297-19542297 GCF_019202785.1 Penaeus chinensis
AATAAATCCACTGATCTGCTACTGCTAAGCGATTAAAAAAAATATGGATGCAACACAATCACCACCATTTCTGTACTGCTCAATAAGTTTGCCTGTTTATAACGGACTTGCAATCTGTTTCACTTCCAAAACCATCATTTACCCTACAAGTTAATATGCTGCAAAGGGCAATATTGAAAGCAGTGGTTATACATAGTTATTATCTGACTACTTGGCCCATATATTATAGGAAAGACTGATTACTTTAATAAAAGGACGTGAGAGGTATTCCTTCTTTCCCATACAATAGGAATGCATTCTGCATTTTATTGTTGTCTGCCTTCCAGGGATAGCAAGGCCTCATAATTCACAATTTTCAACTAGTTCTTTCAAATGTGCAATCAATGACTTGATGTGGGGAACTCATTAGTCCTCATCTAAACTTATCTCTAAATATGTTATAGAGTTGTTGTCTACATCTCATACCAGGTAAGACCTAGGAAAAATAATCTCTGAAACTCTGAAAGTGCTATATCTCGAGCCATATGTTGGAATGCCCTGGAACATATATCACACTATATGTTCAGATTCATTGCCAGTGACATTTTGAAATTACAATGTTGACATAAAAAAGTTGAAGAAATATGATTTCTGTCCATATATACATAAGAAAATAGTTATAATAAGAATCAGTAACACATTAAACATAAATATATCTACTTAGAACAGTAAAACTCTTAATTTGTACATACAATCATATCTTCAATGATGTTATCATATGCATTGCAGTAGACATGGCACTGGTGAACTCAGTGCTTTGAACCAAAAAACAAACATTATTTCTCTAGTTGCATATTGAATGAATTACAAAACTCTTAATCTTCTTTTACTTTCAAGGCTACAGACCCTTTGTACAGCCCGAGGAGCATTTTGAAGGACAAGATGACAGGGATGCTCACTGGCAGAAACAGTGGAACATAGATGGCATACCTGGAGAGAAACAACAAGTCACTTATGAAGCATTTAAAGATTTTGGGAGAAATTTCAATCAATAAAAAAGAAAATAATTTCATATTTTACATAAAACCCATTTCTCCAATCTAAATCTGTCACTAAGTTCAAGTGATAAGTAGAATGAAAATTGGATGGTACAGCCTATCAGTATCCTTACTCAGGAATGTGCTCAGAAACACTAAGTTTAAAGAGGAAAAAATAATGATTTAGAACATGTACTTTTGGTTATCCGGAAAATACAGAAGTGCTAACAAGGATGGGTGGAAGAAGGCAGCATCAGCCTGGGTGAAGGATCGACCACAGTAAAAAGTTGCCTCTTGCAGCCTGCCTTCTCTTGCTGCACTGCTACATTCCCTCCACTCTTCCACTGCACCCCACACCCATCCTCCAACTTCATCACTGATTACCATGTTGCTGATCTCACCAACCAATTCACACAGGGACTGGAAAGGAATAAGTGTGTATTACAGCATATGTTAATCTTTTTTTCTAAAAGGAGTCTTAACCCCATGCTGACAGGTCACACCTATGCACATACCGGGTGCAGATCCATACTGACAGGTATGAGTACCGGCATGGTCCATTACTATTTTGTATGTACATACATGAGTATATGGATAATTATGTTTGTGCAACTATATGTGTGCACATATAGGTGTGCATGTGTTTTCTGTCATGTTTGTGGGCGTGTGTTAAAGTGGTTATGTGTGGAAATCTGTGAATGCAGCTCTCTGTGTGTGTGTGTGTGTGTGTGTGTGTGTGTGTGTGTGTGTGTGTGTGTGTGTGTGTGTGTGTGTGTGTGTGTGTGTGTGTGTGTGTGCGCGTGCGTGCGTGCGTGCGTGCGTGCGTGCGTGCGTGCGTGTGTGCGTGTGTGTGTGATATAAGTTTACATAGCATAACATAGTATGTTGACAAGCCTTTCCAGGGGTTGGCAGCGATGTGTGCTCTGATAAAGGAACCACCAGTAAAGGAAGGAGACCAGGATCTGCCCAACACTGTGCTTCCAGGCATACCATACCGGAAGGCACAGGTATGGGACTTTGTTGTTTGTTCTGTTTTTTTGTTTCCCCAAAACAATGCTTTTTTAGAGACATCCACGCTTCAAAGTCACAGATGTGGTGCTTTGATGTTTGTTGTTTTTTTTTTTGCCCAACACCATGCTTTTCTACAGGCATACCACGCCGGAAAGGCACAGGTGTGGGTTTTTTTGTTGTTTTAATTTTTTTCTTAGAAAAATAAAAATTTCAATATACCCCTGCTTTCTTGTTCTCTCACCAACACAAACTCCTAAAAACTTCTAAAATGGAGTAATATACAACAGTATGAGACAATATTATCTTTCATATGACATATGGCTACAGTAGTCTACAAACTTTCACATGTTTTAAGAGGTTAGGGTTACACACGAACCAGCTGCCAGCGCAATGAAACTTCTCATGGGTACTGAGACGGGCCGCTTGCACTGAGCACGTGGTGGCATGGAGAGTGAACCATTGCATATTTGTCGGCTGTGTCTGTGTTCCTATTTCCTGGATTGCTTTTATTGCTTTCATAGCTTTTTATTACTTTTATAGCAGTTTTACATATAGAGTTCACTTGGTTCCACTCTGGGTAGTATGCATGATAGACAGGGCTCACCTCCAGAACATTTTCCAGATGTGGCCTGTGTGTAGCACTTGCTGTGCTGAACCAACAAAGTGATGTGATTATTTTTTTTTATGTCACTTGTATCCATAACATGATTTTAATGTTTTTCATATTGAGAGATGCATGGTATGCAAGATCAAACCTGTAGCAGTCTGATTATGTACATTTGTGTCCGTTTCAATGAATATGTTTTTATTGAAGAAAAAAGAAAAAACTCATTTTTGCAATCTTATTTTCACCAAATTTGAGATTACATGCAGTGATATATATGGCTGCTACCACCATGGCTTCAGTACCTCCCTTTTGTGTGTCTCAAATCATGACAATCACACCAGCATTGCGCCAAAGGACAATGAGAGTAGTTGACACAAGGACACATATCTTCTAACCAAGAGTGAAGGTTACTTACAGGTTCATGTCAGCAACAAGAGAGTACCATGTTTTGGTGCAGGACATATTCCAGGCATAGCAGGTGAATGATTTATGTGCTAAAATTCTTCCTTTATACAAAACAATAGCCAATCATAGTATTACACACCCCATTCTCCCTCAGACAATGCCCCATGGGATGTGTGTGAGCATGAGGGTTCTGTATAGAGAACAGCATAAAAAGTAATGCACACATTATTGTAACATGACACGAGTGATCTGCTGCCTAGAGCTGTGCTCAAGTTAGCCATGATCTGAATAACAAGTCACCCAGAACCATAACCAAATCAGCCATGAAGACAACCGCATGCCATCTGTAATCTATCAGTTAACCAATGGGATGCAAATTATACATTACTGAGTGTTCTTGCTCAATGATGTATAAATCTTCACATGACAATGAAGAAAAGTAATAATAAATTAGATACAAAAATGTATAAAAAAGGTTGTAACTCTTACCCCATTCAAACAAATTAATTCATCTAGTGACTATTTAAAATAGAAAGCACAGGAACAATGTTTTCTTTGGAATATCTATCTGTCCTTTCTTTAAGTATGAAACATATATATTTTTTTTAAACCTTACACCACATTTATCTGACAATGTTTTAAAAGACCTATGTACATAAAAAATATGTGGTGACTTTATCTATATAAATTTTACATTAATTCTAGAAAAACAACCTTTTCATTATCCTAATTTATTCTACAAGTAATCATAAGTTATTGAATGAAAAATATAATTTACAAAATTTGGTAATTTTTACCGTATACTCTGCAGATGCGGTCCTTCTTTAACCCAATGGCGACAGGTCACGCCTATAGGCGTCATAACAATATGCTCGAAATGTGGCGTGCGGCTGTCCGCTGCAGCGGCACGCCAAAACGCCCTGAGGCAATGATTCGGCTTGATATACCGAATTCACGCACTCAAAGTTGGCGCGTTGCCATGGTTCGCCAGAGCGTAGAGTTTTTCTTAGTTTTCTATACCCGTCGCCAATGGGTTAACCCATTGATGACGGGTGAAGAAAACTAAAAAAAAACGCGCCGACTTTGAGCGCAGGGGTTCGGTACATCAAGCCGAATCACCACCTTGGTGCGCTTTGGCGCGCCGCTGCGGCGTACAGCCGCATGCCACATTTTAAGCAGTTTGTTATGACATCTAGAGACGTGACCCGTCGAGAAGGGGTTGAGCACTTAATTTGCCACAAGGCAGAAGTTATTTCTGCACTAAAGTAACCCTAGGAGGGGGTAGAAGTAGGAATGTAAGAGAAGGAGGAAGAGGTACTGGGGAAAATGTAGAAACATTTTCGGGAGAAGAGGGAAGGGCAGAGCAAAGGACAGCACTGGAGTAGGGAGTAAGAGAAAAACTTCATTGGCATGCTTCCAGTTCAGCTTCATGTAAAGTGGCCAAAATGCCAATATTTCTGATATTAATGGGAAGGGGGTCACTATCGTCAGACAGGGTAGGACTCTCCGCAATATAAATGTCATGGAGAGATCATGTCTACAGAAGATCAATTTGGCAATGTTGGTGAACAACTTTTGGCCGACTCTGGGGAGAATAGTGTAACATTATACTGATACTGCATCATAGTAAATGAGGCAGGCAAGCAGGCTGCTTTCACATATTGACAAATCCTTAAAATAGATAAGGAAATCAGCTAGGGAAATGGAAACAGTTCCAGTATAAGTATTAACCTGACACCAATGGGTATCAGAAATCCTCTAAGCATCATAAACTCTGGTGATTTCTGGCAACAGTCAGACACGTGCTCTGCCATGTTGCTGCACGTACAGCCATACCCTGTAGACAAAATGGTATGTTATGACTCTTGTACACGTGACCCATCCATAAAGGGTTAAAAGAGGAGTGAGGCTGGGCAGGAATAAATTTGCTTGCTTGGGACTTAAGAGTCAAAGGATGAACA
>NC_061822.1:19557297-19579797 GCF_019202785.1 Penaeus chinensis
GACATGGAGTCTCTGCTAGAAAAACCTTTTATTACCATCTTGATATAGCATATCAAGTAACAAATATAGACCTTGGAAAAAAAAAATGCAGAATGAGATAATAACACTGCAACGGGAAGGGAAGACAAACTGACATCACACAGGAGTGTTTGTGTGTGCCTGACCTACAAGCTATACGCCCGGGAGAGTTGTCAGAGAGAGGGAGAGAGGGAGAGAAGGAGAGAGGGAGAGAGGGAGAGAGGGAGAGAGGGAGAGAGAGAGAGAGGAAAGGAGAGAGAGAGAGAGAGAGAGAGAGAGAGAGAGAGAGAGAGAGAGAGAGAGAGAGAGAGAGAGAGAGAGAGAGAGAGAGAGAGAGAGAGAGAGAGGAAAGGAGAGAGAGAGAGAGAGAGAGGAAAGGAGAGAGAGAGAGAGGAAAGGAGAGAGGGAGAGAGAGAGAGAGAAGGAGGGAGAGAGAGGGAGAGAGAGAGAGAAAGAAAGAAAGAGAGAGAGAGAGAGAGAGAGAGAGAGAGAGAGAGAGAGAGAGAGAGAGAGAGAGAGAGAGAGAGAGAGAGAGAGAGAGAGAGAGAGAGAGAGAGAGAGAGAGAGACAACAAATTTGCCAAATACATAAAGAAAGAAACAATAATAATTGGCCATTTTTTGGTAAATAGTCCCTAACGGCAGTCACAAAAGTGATTTTTTTCAGTAACCAGTTTATGATATGATCCATTATTCAAGGCTACCCTGTGGGCGATTTCCCAACTTGCTGGTCACACAGGATGAATAGAACCATTGCCTATGAGCTTGTTTTCAGCAAAAAACATTACTAAAACAAAGTATGTGCGTTCGTGGTTGTAGAGAAGATATAGTAAAAGTGAGTATCATAATCTCCAGCAATACTTTGTTTGGAGGATAGATATAGGCAAGCTCCTTTTAGGAACTTGGAAGATGAGCACATGTATACAATGATGACATCACAGCTACTCTCCAATGAATTCTCGCATAGGGATAATAAGCATGCTTGTAAAATATAAGGATATATAATGCTATATCTATTTAAAACTCATATCAATTGATTATTATTTGGGCAGCTTCGTATTCTTTTCAAGCAGACTACAGCCTCTCTTGCCATGCTCATTTCACCAATTTCCACACAATTCATAACATCTGCTCCTGCTTCCAACCAAGTATTAGATTATGTAAACTCCGAAGTTAAGGGAAGTGGAATAGTTGGTTACTGCTGATTAATTATTGGGGGAAAAAAAAAGTGTGATTGTCCCTTAAGTCTTCACTTTAATAAATATTATCTTTGATATTGCTACTTTTGATACACTCTAAGATAAAAGTGTAGAATCATAAGCCAGTAAAGCAGATTTATGCAATGTGGAAAGTAGATGAACAACTGGACGTAGACACAAATTTCTTCCAAAATATAGTGTAAAAAAAATAAATAAATAAAAAATAAAACTGTACCTGAATACACCTAATGCTATACCCTTCTACAATTTTAGGCAATCACTGTACAATGACAACCACATACCGAGTTTAGCTTCAATAGCATTTATGGTGAGAGGCAGCTGATCTTGTGGTAAGGCATAATGCATGAATGATTCTGACCACTGTGGTGATACATTTAGTCCTGTCATGTACAACACCTGAGATTTGATACTCAGTTTAGCCACACTCTCTATCTGGTCAGCAACCGGTTTCAAATAGTCTGCAAAAAAGTAGAAGTATAGAACAATCAGTTTAGCCAAAATCTCTATTTGGTCAGCAACTGGTTTCAAACATCTGTAAAAAAGAAGTTTTGAAAAATCATTACAAAGGCATGAACCATGTTCTTATAAAAGTTGTTTCTTGGAGAAGGAAAATTTAAAAGAAGGAAAATAAGATTATCTTTGAACACTAACATATATGTACATGAAGGAAAGAGATTGCGAGACACTCATCCTTGAAAGTTTTTAAGATGTTTAGCAACAATACTTGATAAATAACAAACAAATGTAGAATGATGGAGTGCAATTAAGAGATTTTAACACATTGATGCCAATGTGCCTTTTTTAATTCATTTTGAATCTTGGTTCAGATGACAGGATGTATGGATAATTGCACTTACCTATATGAGCCAACATTAACCAATTAATGCCAGATGCCTGCTCTTACTGCTATAATATTGAGCCCATATGCTGAGTGGTAATTATCCATGCCACCTATTATATGTGCTAAACAGTAATTTGCTTGTTTGGTTCTGTCTATAATCACTTTGGAGGTAAAGTCCTCCACGATGGGTTTTACATACTGCTTTTGTCGAGTACAGGTTAAAAATTAGATTTTTATCCCCAAAACAATTCCTGTGAATCTGCATACTAAATACACAATAAAATAACCTAGATATAATAAAAATGTCATCCCTCTACTATAATGCCTATTACAAGGGATCTAAAGGGACAGGTGCAACCCACAAGCACGCCATCAACCTGTATTGTACTTTAGACTATTATGCTTTGATTGAACTGCCTTTGCATTGTAAAATGTTCACAGAAGGTAAAGTTAGCAGTACTGATTAACTGGAGGATTTTGGCAACTCTGAGTTCTGAACAAACAAATTTCAGAAATGCCTTGACAGCAGAGAACTTAAGGTGCACCATCTGTGTCACACAATCTTCACCACTTTTCCCTTTTCTCAAGTTTCTTACTATTGTGAACCATGTCTCCAAAAGGACAAGACATTAATATTTGAAACATATAAGGAAACTGTCCCAGAAGGCCTTCTTCACAGCACAAAGAAATAAAAATGTGACTGTGATACCAGCCACTCTAGGTGTTGCTGCCTTGCCCGTGCCACCAGCACCTCACTCAAAACGGAGCCAAATCTCTATGAAAAGTAGAGAAAGTTCATGGAAAAGAAAAAGATGAAAAGATACGGAAAGGCATAAGGAAAGAAGGAAGAGAAGGGAGGGTTGACTAGCCCTAAGTAGAAATTGGCAGGGAAATGCAATGAAGGGAGGGGAAAGGACCCACTCTCGGCTAAATAAAATTTCTTTCCTAAAATTCAATCATCACTGAACATATTCTATCCTATGATTTCATAGCTGCATATAGTTTTTATATAATATTTTAAAAGTGTATTACACCCTCAACATTAGTAGTACCTTAAGTGACCATCCCTGAGTAGGGGGGGAGGGGGAAATGGAGGGTCATTAGGAGTTAGCTAGCCCACAGTATCCATAAACGAATGGGGAAATTACCAAACAACTGTTAGAGCTCAATCTGGGTTATTTCTCGGGAGGAGCAAGGGCATAAGTGCCAATAGGTAAATTATGTACGCATACACGTACCAATATCAAATGGTTAATGGTTAATGACTTTAAGAAATAAAGTGTAAGTCATCAAAGGTTATAAAGCACTGTGGTTAAGTATGGTGGTGGAAGGGGTTAAACCGTTTTGCTCATGGTGGTTTAAAAGAAACACGTTGCTCATGTACAGGGCACTCGCCCACAAGCGGTCACGTATGTGTGTGTGTGAGTGAAAGAGATAGACAGAGAGAGAGAGAGAGATGCAAAGATTGTCAAATATACAATTGTTAACAATTATTTGGAGTAAAATGTTTGAGAAACGAAGGAAAGGGAGAGGAAGGTAAGAGCCCAAGGAATGAACCAAGGAGGGGGGGTAGTGTACCCACATACAATCTCCCATCCCTGGTGGAGTGGTATGGGGTGAATGGTTAATGATCAATGTTTAGAAGAAATAAGTGTGCTAGACATCAAAGGTCATATAGTACCATGGTAATGTGGCAAAAAGGGTGGAAATACATTAATGATCAGGATAAGATGAGTTATATGTTGAAGGCTGTAGAATACTATAGGATAGAATATTAGTGAAAAGGGTGTAAAGGGAAGCAAATGGAATACAGTGGAGATTTGTAGAAGGATTTGGTTAAAGGTATAGGGTGATCAGATCAAGTGGAGAATATGTGTCTGAGGAAGAGAGAGTACCACTGTATGGGAAAACTGCTATTATATAATAATCAAATGGTAATATGGTGAGAAACGATAGTTGAGAAAGTAGGAAAAGAATCCTGATAATAAAATAAGGAAACATGGGGAGGTGGTGCAGTATCGAGAAAAATGTCAGGAGGGAAGGGATCCACAGAAGGATATTGTTTTGACTTAAGGGAGTCAGGTGAGCATCTAAGTGGGGGTGTAAGGATAATGGGGAAGGAAGAGGATATGGTGATGCACATGGAGGAGGCAAGGATGAGGTGTTTTTTGGGTGAATGGGAGGAAGAGGGGTAGGGGTAAACTGAGGAAAAGAAGATGGGGTGTTTTTTGGGTGAGTGGGAGGAAGAGGGGTAGGGGAAAATTGAGGAATAGAGAAAAGGGTGTTTTTTGGGTGAGTGGGAGGAAGAGGGGTAGGGGGAACTTGAGGAGGAGGAGGAGGATGGATAGCAGCAGATACTTTGAATGTAGAGCAAATAAAGGGATTAGAGGGTGAATGAGGGAGTGGGATCATTCTCTTTAGTCATGTTTATGAACTTATGAATGTCTTAGTTGGGAAGGTCTGAGAAACAAAGGTTGTCTTATGTGGTGGAGAAGAGGGAATGGATGTCCAAGGAGCAGAGGGAGAGGTGGGCGTAGGAGAGGATATGGTTGGAGAAGATGGAGTGGAACATTTAGATTGTCTGGTGCAACAGGTAGAGTGACATTGACTGGGGGAGAGAGGTAGTAGAGATAGGTTGGTTCAGAGTAGAGGGAAGAGATACTGCAGGAGATACTGAGACTTCTTGAGAAGATGGGAGGGGTGTGGAGTGAAGTACAGTTTTCAAATAGGTAGAAAGAGAAATACCTAGTTGGCTTGCTTTTTGTCTGGCCTCAAGTAGAGTGAGGCCTAGTTTGAATCTTAGAATTGCCAACACATATTCGAGGTTGTAGGTAGGGTGGCTCCTATAAAATACATAATGGGAACCACGTCAATTGGCACACGTGTGTGACTGAGCAGAGCAATTTGAATGGCCATGACCAGGTTCGGCACATATCTATATATATATATATACATATATATATATATATATATATATATATATATATATATATACATATATATATAGATATAGATATATATGTAAATACACATATATGTGTGTACATATATATATATATATATATATATATATATATATATATATATATATATATATATATATATATGTACACACATATATGTGTATTTACATATATATATATATATATATATATATATATATATATATATATATATATCTATATCGATATCTATATATGTATATATATATATATACATATATATAAATATATAAATATATATATATATATATATATATATATATATATGTATATATATATATATATATATATATATATATATATATATATATGTGTGTGTGTGTGTGTGTGTGTGTACACACATATATGTGTATTTACATATATATATATATATATATATATATATATATATATATATATATATATATATGTATGTATGTATATATAGTTCTGTATAAATATATACATTTATTTATTTAAAAATATATGTATATATACACATAAATAAATACATATATATAGGTATATTTCTTTATTTATAAGTACGAATATATGTATGTGTATACATACATATATATATATAGATATATATGTATAGATGTACATACACATATGTATAGATAAAAATATATGTATATGTAAATATATATATATATATATATATATGTACATATATTTAGTATATATATACATACATATTTATATATACATCTTCACACACACGGACGGGCCTCGACGCAAGATGATTATCCTAAAAAACAAAAGAAGAGTCTTCTTGTTTGTTTACTTTTGTACAATAAATAATTTTCTAATAAGTGATACATAACAAGTAACATAGATAATGTTATAAATCTTCTGTTAGCTTTATAAATGCATAGAGATATTTATCATTATTCTAAAGAAATTACGGACAATAGTTTTTATTTGCACCCTGGAGTAGCCCCTGAATTGGTTTGGGAAAGAACGCTCTAAGTGCGGTTATTGTGGGCTCCCCTTAGCCCCCAGATTTCGCACTAAAGTGCTACGATTCTGCCCAGATAACCTAGCATATGGCAAGAAACACACATACACAAGGCCAGTTGAAACGCCGCTTAAGCCTTAATGCCCCTATTAAGGGTTAAATATCTTCATTATTGACCATGATGAGCCTGATATAAATGGGGAGAGGAAAAAGTCTACCTCAGGGTCCCCATAAGGGGTAAGGGCTAGATAATTAACTAAGGGAACCTTATACATGGCTCCCAGAGGCCGTTCATGACCGATACAAAGCCAGCCTTTCATCCTTGCAGCATGGCCCTCACACCTTAGGAAATGGACAGAAGAAGGGGATGATGAAAAAGAGGACTGAAAAAGGGAAGAAGAAAGGACCATGCAAAATTAGTTGAGGTAAGGGCTGTGGTCCATGGTATGAATGATCCTCTACAGTGGACCCCAGTCTCCATCTCCTAAGCCCCCCATGACAACAATGAGCAAGGGATTGGGGGGTATGGAGTGAAGGATAGGGAGATATGGAGCACAAGGGTAGGACCACAAAGGGGGGAAACTGTGATGTAGACTCTGCCAATGACAGTTTCTCATTTTGGGTAGAGGGCGGGGCATAACATGACTGGTGAGAAGAGGGATGAGGGTGGAGCTATAGAATCTCTAAGGCAATATACGGAACCTAAAAAATAGAACTAGAACAGAATACGGGATCACTAAGCAAAAACTAAAACAAAATGGAATTATGACGCCAACATTGGCTGCACAGTATATCATACTATCTTATACAGCAGTATAAGATAGTATGATAATGAAGGGAGTAAATGGGGCAGAATAGGGATTGATAGCATCTATTCTGGTGGCATGGGACTCACCAAGGAGAGATGGAAGGTTTGCAGTTTATTTGTGGTCAAAATTTACCAGAACTAATGCAATGATTATAGAAGAAATTTCTGAAGTGGAGATAGTAGTAGGTGGCTGGAATATTTGAAAAATAGGGTTGGTGGGTGGAGGTACTAGTAAGAAGATGGAATGTTTGAAAAATAGGGTTAGTGGGTTGTGGACAAGTTGGTGAAACATGCCAAAAAATCTGCTTGCTCTTTGCCAGGGATCCTGACATGGTTAGGTATCCAGCAAAACTTAACTGATTTCTGTTGTGCAGACAGATAAAACAACTGGTCGTGTGTCTTATTAACTATAGGATTGATAGGATGTATGAATTGTCTGAGTATTATTGAGTTATGTGAATCAGTAAAGATGGCAAAGGATGAGGAAGAGATGGAAAACATACATTGTAAAGTGAAAAAGATAGATAGCATGTAGTTCTGTTGTAAGGATGCTCAATTCAGGAGGAAGGAGAAAGTTTTATGTGTGAGAAGAAAAGACTACAGTGAAACCATTACCAGGACAGTCTGTACAGACATGAGTTGTGGAGGAGTGATTAGAGATATGTGCAAGAAAATGTGTGAGGAGTACAGAAGTTGAGATGTTTAATTTGGGTGGATCAGGGGAAAATAGAAGAGCAATTACAAGAAGAAGTTATTATCCAGAGAGGGAGAGAGATTGAGCAGAAAGAGGAAGGGTTCAGAGATAGGGTAAAGGTAAATAGCATCCATACGAACAGGGAAAGGGGTAGGTAAACTTTAAGAGGAAGAGAAGGTATGAAGCAGTTATTGAGAGATGATAAGCTTGGAGAGAGAAATTTGGGGAAAATAAGCATAGCATCTTAGAGATAAAATTGGTTAATTGGTTAATGGTTAAAAGCAATAAATGTGCTAGACATCTAAGGTCATATAGCACTATAGTTAATGCTTGTGAAGAATGGTTGGGTTAGTGATTAGTTGTTAAAGCTGGGTTAAGGAATTGGTGAGTGAATGGGTTAGGGTCGGATGAAGTAATGTAAAGGGGTTAGATCAAGTGAAGGATATATATGCGTTTGAGGAAGGAAAACAGGTTGTCAAAGCAGAAAGTGTGAGATTCTGTAAGGATGTCTGATAAGTTGGGATGTCTATGTAGGGAGGACGTGGGCATGACAATAGAATATGTGGGACTGAAAGAGGAACATTCGGAAACCGCGAATGTTCCAATGAAGGATAGTTATACTTTCGTTGATTTACTGGCAAAGATTGCAGGGCGTGTTGGAGAATTTGAAGGGGAAGGTGCTAGAGGGTGTGATAAAGAATGAGGTTGGGGAGGTGGTGTTGTATCAGGAGGGGTGTCGGGAGGTAGAGGGTCTGGGGAAGAAGGTACTTGTGACATGAGGGTTTCACGTGTGTATCCAGGAGGGAGTGGAAGGGATAGAGGGGATGGTGGGAGGGTTAATATAGGTGGGGCTGGAGTCAGGGGGAATGGGTTTTGTTGGGATGGGGTAGGAGGATTGGGTGTAGGGAGAATATGAGTAGGAGGAGGATGGATATCGGCAGTCACTTTGAGTGTGGAGGGAGCGGGAGTTGTAGAATTTGAAGGTGGATGAGTATTAGTTTGGGACTCGATTAAGTAGTTCTGGATATCTTTAAGAGTTTCTGTAGTGGAGTTGGTTGGGGAGTTTTGTGAGATAAAGGTTTTCTTGTGAGGGGGGGAAGAGAAGTCTGGTGTCTGAATAGGGGCAAAGGAAGGTGGAGGTGATTGTGAGGTAGGGGAATAGGGGGTGGAACGTTTATTCTGTCTGCTGCGGGTAGTGCGGGGAGGGAGAGGGGAAGGTGTTGGGGCTGTAGTAGAGATTGGGGTGTCTGGATTTAGGATAGCAAAAGAATTTGATTGGGTAGAGATTGGAGTGTCTGGGTTTAGGATGGCAAAAGAATTTGACTGGGGAAGGTAGGAGGTAGAAGAGGAGAAGTTAGATGGAGGGGGGTTGGGTTTAGGAGAGGGTGTAGGAGCTTGGGAGGTAGGGGGATTGGCAGAGTGAGCGACATTACTGGAGTAGGGGGTAAGAGAAAAGCCTTGTCGACGTGCTTCCTGTCAGGCTTCACGTAGAGTGAGTCCAAGTCTGAATCTGAGAGTTGCTACCTCAGACTCAAATTTGTAGGTGGGGCAGCCTCTATAAAATACATTATGGGGGCCGCCACAGTTTGCACATGTGCGTGATTGTGCAGAGCAATTTGATCAAGTATGGCCAGGTTGGGCACATAGCGGGCATCTGGCTGTGGAACGGCAATGTTTGGCAGGATGTCCTAAATGCCAACAATTTTGGCACTGACAAGGAGGATTCCCCACCTATGTAAACATTTAAGGGAAGGTCATGTCTACGGAAAGTAATTTTGGCAATGTTGATGGATTTCTTACGATTTCCTCTGGGAGGAATGGAGTAGCACTGTATATATGTTGCATCATAGTCTGTGAGACAAGCGAGTAAGTCCTCTCCACAATCTGACCATTCTTTGTCATGGATTGGGCAATCTGTTGGGGAGATAGAGACAGTTCCAGTGCAAGTATTGAGGGTTGGATGAGGTTCTGTAGGGATGGGATTACCACTTAGATCAGTTAGTTTTGTTAATGCTATAGCTTCATTTTCAGTTGTTACTGTGACGAGACGGGAGTGGTTGCATCGGCTACGGAAAGAGACTTTGCCTACTTGTTTTTGGAGGCATTGTTGGAAGAGGAGGGTGTTTTGAGAGTAGGGAGCTGTGGGAGGGATCACGAAAAATCGGTCCCATTTGGCTGGGCTAAATAGAGTATTTAGGATTCTTGTAGAGGTAGAAGTGCGGGGACGTGTGGAGGAGGGAGTAGTGTTGAGGGGGGTAGTGTTACGGGGAGGTGGGCAATAAGGTTGTAAGGTAGTAATAAGGGGAGATGGGGTGCTTGATGAAGAAGGTTGTGGGAGTAAAAGTGTTGAAGTTGAGCATGTTGGGAGAGTAGAAATGTCTCCTGGGGGTTGGTTGTTGATTAGGGTTGATACTGTACTAGTATGCATTGATGATGGGGGAGTTGTTGCAGTGTTTGGAGCCGTGGTCAAAGGAGAGCTGGGATTGGGGCTATTTGATAAAGGGGCAAGCCTCATTGCCCCTAAGATTGGGGTTATGTCTTCATTATTGGCCATGATAAGCCTGGAGTATGTTGGGGAAAAAAAAAGTCCACCCCTCAGGGTCCCCTTGAGGGGTAAGGGCCAGGTATGGCAGGGGAATACCGTGCCCATGGTTCCCTCAGGCCGTTCAGGACTGACATAAAGTCAGCCTTTCATCCTTTCAGCACTGCTCTCACACCTTAGGAGGTGGATAGTAGAAGGGATTGATGAAGAAACTGAAACGAAAAGTATGAGTGGGAAAAAAGACTATGCAAAATTAGTTGAGGCGATGGCTGAGTCCCAAGGTTGAGGAGTTCCCCATCATTGGGTCTCAGTCTTCGTCTCCTAAGCCCCCTCACGACAACAACGGGCAAAGGATGAGAATGAGAAAGGGATGGTAGGCCTGATTCAAGCGTAAAAAAAAAAAAAAAAAAAAAAAAAATGACAAAAGTAACAGTGTTACAGTTTTATTTCTCTTGCAATGAGTTGTAGACTACATAGAGAGATAATTGGAGTCTGTAAATAAAAAAACTATTACCAACTGGATAATGCAAATGAAATGGCAAATATGGACATTGGAAAATGGCCAAAAGGCTAAAAACATGTAAAAAGAGTAAATAATGCTGAGATTCCATTGGCAGACCCACCCATCAGCTAGGATCCACCCTCCCTGACTGAAGTCAGGGGGGTGATTTCCAAGCTAAAGAATGGTAAAGCAGCAGATATTTGTGGCATCCCAGCTGAACTATTAAAGGCTGGTGGAGAATCTATGGCAAGGAGCTTACATGCTGTCCTGTCTGCCATCTGGCAGACTAGTACCATTCCCCCTGACCTGTTGAGGGGTGTGGTCATCACTCTCTGGAAGGGAAAAGGGGATTGGAGGGACTGCAGCAATCACTGAGGCATTACACTACTCAGTATACCAGGCAAGGTAATCGCGCACATCCTACTGAGATGTATCAGAGACGACCTGCTGAGGCACCAGGGGCCAGAACAATCTGGATTCACACCTGGTAAGTCCACAATAGACCGTACCCTGCTGCTTTGAGTCATTGTAGAGTGCCGTCGTGAGTTTGGATGTGGGCTGCTCGCAGCTTACATCAACCTTGAGAAGGCATTTGAAACTGTGCATCACGAATCACTCTAGGAGATTATGAGTCTAAGAGGAATTCCAACAAGGATTATTGGATTAATAGCAAACATGTATACAGGCACTGAAAGGGCTGTAAAGTGTGGTGGGGGCCTGTCGAGCTTCTTCCCTGTTAGTTCATGTGTGAGGCAAGGCTGTGTTTTTGCCAACACTTTTCATTTTCAACACTTGCATGGACTGGATACTGGGTAGAACTACTGTCAAAAGTCACTGTGGAGTAACTCTGGGCAATATCAAGGTTACAGACCTTGACTTTGCTGATGATGTTGCTATTCTATCTGAATCTCTAGAAACCCTAGTGTTGGCTCTTGACATATTTAGCAATGAAGCAAAGCCTCTGGGGCTAGAGGTCTACTGGACCATGACCATGATCCAGGATTTTGGGGACCTACTAGGAGACCCTGTGCAGTCGGTATGTGCTTGCAGTGAAAACATCAAGATCACAGAGAGTTTTATATACCTCGGTAGTGCAGTTCATGACTCTGGGCTGTCAGACCAGGAAGTCAGTAGACGGATTGGCATGGAAGCAAGAGTCATGAAATCTCTCGACAAGAGTATTTGGAGATGCCGTTACCTGTGCAGAAGGACCAAGTTACGTGTTTTCAAGGCCCTGATACTGCCAGTTTTACTATATCGTAGTGCAACCTGGACGCTATCTTGTGCTCTGGAATCCCATCTTGATGCCTTTTGTAACAGATCCCTTTGCCAGATCATGGGGTACAGTTGGCAGGACCATGTGTCCAACCAACCATGAGACCTGTACAGGACCTGTTACTTGCACAATCTGCGATCACCAACTGAGGCTATACAGCCACTTGGCTCAATTCCTGAAGGATGACCCTGCCCACAAGGTTGTCTCTGTTTGAGACAACCCTGGGTGGAGGAGGCCTGTGGGACGACCAAGGAAGTCGTGGCTTGGGCAGATCGACCAAACCTGTCGTGAGGAGCTAGAGATGGGCCAAGCCCCTGCCTGGCGGCTTGCCATGAGGGACCCTCATAAGTGGAAGCAAAGGGCGAATGCAGCTATACGCCCCTGCCGGCGTTAGCTCCCAAATGATGATGATGATGATATGACTACGCACATGTGTTCGTGTCGCCCACCCTATAAGCAGCCACTCAGCAGAGTGGCTGCTCATGTAAGCCTACTTTTTGATGATTTGATTGCCATGATGCAACCGGATCCAATGGGTTAATTGACTGGGGGTCTCTCTATTGTAACAATAGCTGTTCCTAAACTGAGCACTTCAATCAAAGTGTTTTGGCACAATTAGGGAAGCTCCATGCAACAAATTTAAAAGTGTAAGGTTGGGAGGTTCAGAGAATGTCTGAAGAGGCTGTATTTAGGATATTGGCTGTGAAGTATACAAGCATGTTTGAAGTCGAAGAAAAGGATGATGGAGGAAAATCAAAGGTAGAGAGAGGTAAAGGTATGCCAGTCAACACTGTCAAAGTACCAGCATGGGGGGTTTGGGAGAGGGATATAGAAAGTAGGATAATAGGAAAGTGATGGTTTAGAACTGCCAATAGAAGTCTAGATAAAGGAAAGGAGAGCAAAGAGAAATTTTGTGGCCTGAAAAGAATTGGGTATATATGTCAAAGTTGGTGGGACACTGAATTAGGGAGGACAAGATCAGTATTTCAGAGAAATTGTTCTAAGGAGTGACCTTGTGAAGTGATGGTGGAATCATCTCAAAGAGAGTGGGAACAGTTAAAATCTCCAACTATGAGGGAAGGTGGTTGGATGTCAGGAGTCACTTTGAATGTAGACAGAAATGGGTTAGAGGAATTGGAGGATGGATTACAGGGCAAGATTTTCTACCTAATGAGGACGGCCATGTCTTGACAATTCTGATGTGGGACTTATGGCAGCCTCCAGGGGAAATTGAGTAGCACTGTTCGGATACAGTCAACATGGCAAGCAAGTAGGTCATCTTCACAGTTTGACCAATCTTTGTCATCACAGGGCAATCAGCCAGTAAGATGGAAACAGTTTAGGTACAAGTATTAACCCATTCCCAATGGGTCATGCTGTGAGGCGTCAAAACAAACTGCTTGATCTGTGGTGTGCGGCTGTATGCTGCAGCAGTGCGCCAAAGCGCTACGAGCCAGTGATTCGGCTTGATGTACCGAACTCCTGCGCTCAAAGTCAGTACATTGCCATTGATCTCCAAAGCATAGAGTTTTTTTTTAGTTTTCTTCACCCGTCATCAAAATGTGGTTGGGCAGGAATAGTGTGGAGTGAGGTAGTATTGTGGAGAGGAGGGCAATATGGTTGAAGAGTTGTAATAAGGAAGTAAAATGTAGGAAATGGAGACTCTTGTGCATGAGATGGGGTAAAGGATCAGGATCCCCATGAGGGGTAAAGGCTAAACAATTAACTAAGGAAATACTGTGTCCATAGCTGGTATAAAGTCAGCCTTTCACCCTTTCAAAACTGCTTTCACATACTCAGAATTGGACAAGAGAAGGGGTTGAGGAATAAGGAGGAAAAGAAAAGAGAGAGAAAAAAAAAGACCCTACAAAATTAGTTGAGCCAAGGGCTGAGGTCCAAAGCAGAGATCTCCAGATTAGGTCTCAGACTCCATCTCTGAAGCCCCCCACAAGAGAGATTGGGGTGAATACCTGTATCAGAAATGATGAAAATCACAATGATTTATGATTAAATATTTTGTGATATTTTTCTTTGAAAACTAAAAGTTTGTGTGCATTTACACATGAAATATGCTCTTCATTGAGACTCCCTAATAATATGATGCAGCTTATAAAGGAGTCTGTATATGTACTGAGTACAAGGTACTTATGTAAAAAAATGAAAGCATAAATAATATTTCAATTTGGCTTCACTCTGACAGTCAACCAACCAAATTTGATTTGAAATTGGTCATTTCTGTTGTAAAGAGTATTTCAGTTCAAAGGGCATGTCAGAGGCAGAGTTTTAAATTTCAGACAAGATGTTAGCTATTTTATGCTGGAGATGATAGTACACAATGACACTTGCTCTAAAATAAAAACTATATGGAATTTTGAAAATCAGTCTTCTCCATGGTCTACATAAAGAGTTGAAACAGCTATTGCACATTTTTCATGCATTTCCAGTAAAAATGCAACCTGTGGACACTTCCATAGGTGATAGGTGCCATAAATTTGTAGATAAGCCACCTCACCCTGATGTCTGATTATTTTTATTTAATTATTTACAAAGATAATGTGGACAAATAATTGAACACAAACTCTATGCTGGTTCCCCAAACCCAAGTCATTTTTTAAAATCTAATAGAGAAAACAACATTGAACAATGGGGTAACTAGTAATTTTTCCTTTCCATAAAAATAGGTTTAGTTGTATTAACCCATGTCAAATGGGTATGGCATGTATACATATGCCATGCCCACTGTGAGTTTACTTTATTAATTGTTTTTACACATAGATGGGTACACTTGTCACCAATGAACCAATTACAAGTACTGCCTGTCTTGCCTGTTAACCCTTTTCCTTGAACATTATTGTAATTATAATGTCTATAAAAACACCATCAATATTCATAGCATTAGTAAAAAAAAAAAGAAAGAAAAAAAAAATCCACTAATTCAACAAAAGGTGAAATCAGGTAAGGTCACAAGGTCTACTAATGGACTCCTTTGTGGCTAAGCACTAGCAGAGCCATTTATGTGCAGAGACATTTCCCAAAAAAAAAAAAAAAAAAAAAAAAAAAAAAAAAAAAAAAAAAAAAAAAAAAAAAAAAAAAAAAAAAAAAAAAAAAAAAAATTAGTACAGCATTTTTCTGGTGGCATTGAGTTATATGAGGATGATCAACCAGTTAATCTTATGTGCATGTGATTACTTTCATATAAACCTCCTCAGAAATTAAAACCATTCAGTGACCAGCTCCCCCTTCCCCCCGTCTAGAACAGGGAAATGATTCAACATCTTCGTACTCCATTTATTTTCTGCATTGGCTTCTATAATTCTCAAAATTGAACTGATATTTATTACTCATGTAAGGATTATGCAATTATAATAATTTTGTACTGATATAATAGAGATAATGAACTTTGGAAAATTTTCAATGGCCTGTTCTCAGTTTTTTGTTAATATAAGCTGTGGTACTGTCCAACAGCTGCAAGTGCTTTGCACCTCAAAATTCATTGATTGCATTCACAATTGCACTGAAATACAAAAGCTGTGTTGGAGCCTGATTTTTTTGGGGGGAGAGGGAGGGGGGAAGCAAAATACAGATTATGTAAACTGCAAAATGCCCCCCAAATAATTATTAATGGAAAACAGTCCCTTCTTTGGGGGGGGGGGGGGGGGATTATTACTTTTTCACCTAAATTTTCATTAAAAATGAAAGAAAGAAAAAAATATTACACACACACACATAAATATTAGAAGCATGAGGAAGCTGTGTGAGTATTTGGCCGCAGCACAGATGATTTTCCAGTAATTGAGACTAAAACAAGGCTTAAAGTCCATTTTAGAGGGGTTGTAGAACATGGAAAGCCACCCCCAGACCCAAACAAACAAACAAACAAATGTATAGGATGCACAACTAAGTGCAGGCTGACCTTGCCATCTAGCTGTTCATTGTTTAAATCCGATGTTGCGCTTTGTGAGCATCAATTGTTTATGGGTCTTGTTTTGGTTTGGAGTCTGGAGTGGGACCGCAGGTTGAATGTACGCAAATGTATGGCCTAGCCTATATTAAAGAAAAATAATATATGTAGGCTTATGATTTACCATACCACATTGATCCATAAGCTCAATAAATGGTAGCAGAGCATGGTTGGTGGTAAGTGGAAGCAGACCATTGAATATTTAAAAGAAACAAGAAGAAAATATGAGCGACAACAATGATGACCGTGGACGAGCGAGAGTGCCTGTTTTTGGCAAAAACAAGAGTTATGATCACTGGAAACAAGAACTAAAAGCATGGCAGCTTGTCACAAACATTGGAAAGAAAAAACAAGCTGTGACTGTCACCCTGTCATTTCTGGAAGGAAGCAAGGTGAGAGGCAAGATTTTTGAAGAAGTGAACATCGAAGAGTTAGTAAATGGTGATGGAATGGATGTTTTGCTCCAACATGGACAAGCGGTACAAAAAAGATGAGATGTCAGCAGCGTACGAGACATGGATTTGTCAAGAGAAGTGCAGTTTTGGGCAAGTACAAAGTGAGTATACCAAAGTGTATTTTAGCGTTCAAGCTATTAGACAATGCAGTGAAGTTGAAGAAAAACAAATAGTACTGACAGCAGTATCCTCCAGTGATCCAGATAGGATGTTTGATTCCATGCAGCAAGCCCTTAATAAATTTTTTGGAAGTCAAGAAGTACTGTCATTGGGTGCAGTGTCAGGGAGTAGTGGGAGTGAAACTCCTGCAGTGGTTCCAAAATCTGAGCCAGGATTTAACACTGAGGAGGTGAATGTTGTTACACAGGGAAGAGGACATGGCAGACTTAGCAGCAGAGGAAGAGGAAATGTGACCGATAGAACTGTGAAAGATGGACAAAGAAATTCTGTTGACAAATATAGAAATATAAGAAGGTGCTATGTCTGTGGATCAGAGTACCCTCTGTCTCCAGTATGTCCGAGAAATGTGTATGTGAATATTGCAAGTGAGGAAATACAACAAGAGACAGAGTCGTATACTGTTGTTGACAGTCCTGGAATGAAGTCGGTGTTAATGACAGAGTCTATAAACTATGCTATCCTGGACACAGCATGTAGTTCTACTGTGTGTGGTATTGATTGGTTAAAATCATACATACAAACTTTATCAAAAGAATAATAATGGAGAATAGAAGAGAAGGAAAGCAAATATAACCATCGATGATGTGAATTGTTCTATTCTTCTTCTGTTCAGCAAGAAATCAATGAAGAGGGCACAAATAAAACTGGACTTGGAAAATGATATTGCAGTAATACATGGAAAAGAGGTGAAATTGAGGTACACTTCTTCAGGACGCTATTGCCTTCCACAAAGGATGAGAAGGAAAACAAAGAAATATTGTTAACATTAGGACTTAGTGTCAAAGAAAAGAAAAAGAAGATTGAAAAACTACACCAACAGTTTGGTCATCCCACATCCAAGAGATTACTTCAGCTATTGAAGGATGTGCTTTATTTATGCTGAAGAGGTGTCCAGCAAGGCCAATTGAGTGTAAATATGGCAAAGGAGTTCAATAAAGTGGTAGCAATAGACCTAAAAGAATGTAAGAAAGGAGAGATTTATTTCCTATATATAGTAGATATGGCAACAAGGTTCTCAAAATCATGTGTGACAAAAAGTAAAGAACCCGAGGAGATAATGGAGAAAATTATGAAGTCATGGTTGGGAACCGGATTAGGAGCCCCTGCAAAATTTTTGTGTGACAATGGTGGAGAGTTTGCCAACCACACATTCCTGGAAATGTGTGAGAATATGAACATTCAAGTGATGCATACTGCAGCATATTCTCCCTTCAGTAATGGCCTTTGTGAAAATAAACATGCACATATAGATGAAATGTTAAGAGTTATAGCAGAGCAGCCAAAATTGTCTTTATAAGTACCTTTAGCATGGGCAGTCAAGGCCAAAAATTATTTCCAGATGACAGGGAGTTTTAGCTCTTACCAGCTTGTATATGGACAAAATCCCAAACTGCCATATACCATGACTGATGAACTCCCAGTACTGGAAGGTACAGCAGCTAGTGAAATGGTTGCAAAACACATCAATGCTAACCATGCAGCATATTCTCCCTTCAGTAATGGCCTTTGTGAAAATAAACATGCACATATAGATGAAATGTTAAAAGTTATAGAAGAGCAGCCAAAATTGTCTTTTAAAAGTACCTTTAGCATGGGCAGTCAATGCCAAAAATTATTTCCAGATGACAGGGAGTTTTAGCTCTTACCAGCTTGTATATGGACAAAATCCCAAACTGCCATATACCATGAGTGATGAACTCCCAGCACTGGAAGGTACAACATCTAGTGAAATGGTTGCAAAACACATCAATGCTAACCATTCAGCAAGAAAAGTCTTTGTTGCTGCTGAAACCTCTGAGAGAATACGACATATTCTAGGACACAAAGTAAGAACCACTGGTAGAGTCCTTAAAAGTGGCAATCAAGTCTATTTTAAGAGAGAAGATCAAAAGGAATGGAAAGGACCAGCCACAGTCATTGGTCAGGATGGAAAAACAGTGATTTTGAAATATGGCTCCAATATTGTAAGAGCTCATGAAACACATGTTCCAGAATAGGAATAATGAAGAAGGCAGAAATGCACTTCTTGATATGGTGACGCAGAAAAAAGAAATGGAAGAAAAGGCTAGGAGTGAGAAGAATGAGACAGAAGCAGTTATAAATTCAGAGGGAAATAATGTAGAAAATGAAAATTGCAGTAAAACAAAAGAAGAGTGTAATTGTTAAGAATATTCCAAAGATTGGACAAAGGGTGAAGTTCTTACCAAAAGAGTCATATCAATGGCAGACAGTTACAATACATGGTCGTGAGGTAAAATCTACATGAAAATATAGTAGTTGGAGGAATACTGAGCATCAAGATGGACACATGTCAGCCATCAACTGGAACAACGATGTAGAAAAATGGGTACCAACATTGGAAGAGGATGAAGTGCAGAAACACTGTGAAACAGTCATGACTTGTGAAAATATGAAAAATCAGGAACTTGAAAAAGCAAAATAAGAAGAACTGACAAGTTGGAAAAGGTTTGGTGTATATGAGGAAATTCCAAACATGGGCCAAAAGGCATTGTCAGTTCATTGGGTACTGACAGGAAAAGGAGGATATTCTGTCAGATTCACCTATGGTCAGCAAGGAAATGTTGAGGAATTTTGTTGCTATTCTATCTTCGAAAAAATGGACAGTGAATTCAATTAAGGCATTATGGCTGCATTCCTACAGAGTGAAAGGTTTGAGCATGAAGTGTATCTTGTTCCCCCTACTGAAGCAGTTTTTGATGATAATGTGTTATGGAAATCAGAAAAATGTGTATATTGTCTTTATGATGCTGCTAGGAAGTGGTATCACACAGTTAAAACTTTCCTGTTGAAGATGGGATGTAATGAGTTGAAAACTGACCCTGACACATTCTATTGGTATTATGAATGAGAATTATGTGGTATGTTTTTAATGCATGTAGATGATTTCTTGTGGGGAGGAACAGAAAGATTTGAAATGTGATCATTGCCCAAATCAGAAATAATTTTCAGGTTAGGGAGCAAAGTAATAAGACTTTCAGATATATTGGATTAGATATTGTACAGAATGAACATGGCATCACTTTGCATCAAAAAGAGTACTGTAAATCTTTAGAATCTATAAATGTAAGTGCTGTGAGGGGACTAACCAAGAATATGGAATATAAAGTAGAAGAAAAGGATAGCTTTAGGAGTCTAGTTGGCCAACTAGGTTGGTTATGTACTAATTCAAGACCTGACTTAACAAATGATGTATTGGAACTTCGCTGTAAAGCAAATAGTTCCAAAGTAGAAGATCTGATTGAGGCAAATAAGTGTCTAAGGAAAGCTTGTACTTTTGAGAGCTCAATGTACTTTTCAGGACTTGGTGACATTTGTATATATAAGTTGATTGTATACAGTGATGCTTCCTATACTAACTCCCTGATGATTTAGTAGTGCTGGGGGCTTTGTGATTTTTCTTGTGGGTGAAAATGAAAACAGTTGTCCTTTGTACTGGGAGGCAAAGAAAACAAGAAGAGTTGTGAAAAGCACTCTTGCTGCAGAAACACTAGCAGCTACTGAGGCAGTGGATATGGCCTATTATCTCGGAAATATGCTATCTCAAATATTATATGATGAAGAAAGAAAATTACCTGTGGAGCTCTATGTAGATAACCATTCACTTTATGATAATGTGTACACAGTGAAAAATGTTTCAGAAAAGAGATTGAGGAATGACATAGCTATTCTCAAAGAGATGGTTCAGAGTGGAGAATTGAAGATATTTTGGGTGCATTCTAAAGCACAGTTAGCAGATGTACTGACAAAAATAGGAGTAAACCCCATGAAAATAGCTGAAGTCTTTGAAAGTGAATCTTTACAATGATAAAGTTGATCCAAGTTGTTTTGATTTTGAAAGAAAAAAAATATACATTTATGTTTTTACATCCATATAATGTGCTGTAACTTTGAAAGTGTTTACTTTATTTAAAAGAGAGGGAGTAAGTTCATTATGTTTAACTGTGATGTTGCGCTTCACGAGCATCACTTGTTTACATGTTTTGTTTTGGTAAGGAGTTTAGTTTGAGTTTGATTCCATTTGTTACAATGGATATTCTTGCTGTGAAATACTGTCTGTTTCATTTTGCTTCTAAACTATCCCCTGTGTGCAAGGAATGGCTGGGGTTACCATCCACTGGCAGCGAGGGATTCGAACGCAGGTCAGCAAGATTGCTACACGAGATCGTTACCCTGCACCACACAGCACAGAGAGAGAGACAGCGGTTGAATGTGTGCAAATGTATGGCCTAGCCTACAGCAATGAAAAATATTGTATATAAGCTTATAATTTACATAACCGCACTCATACATAAACTCAACACTAGCACTTGGGCTTTGCTCTTTATGGCTAAAGATGTCAACCATCATATAAATATTGATGGTTGACAGATAAAAAATCTGGTTAAAAATGCAAAATTCATAATTGTATAACTATTTGACTTTTCAGTAAGTTTGAACCCTAGGAAAGCTTCCCTGGGTCTACAACAAATCACCTTAATATTTAAAAGGGGCTTTGCCCCCAGATAATTACCCCCTGAATTTTTTTATTTTTATATATCTTTACCAAATGCTGATTGTATTGCTTTAAGTAGACATAAAATACTCAGAATCTTTAATGGTATGGGGTTCTTTCTCTGGGAGACTTGGTAAATTAGTTGTGTTGCCAGCAAATGTTTATCAGACTGACAATTTTGATTTGTTAGCTGGACATTTAGGTAGGGAATCTTGCAATATTTCTATCGGTATACAAGGGTGGAATGTACCATCCATTAGCCAAATTATGGCTCCTGGGAGGACATTTCTTACCAGGATTATATTCCTGCCCAGTATGGCTGGTATGTGTTACAGAAAATTAAATAATACAAAACTATTTTTAAAACATTGCAGTGGGGAGGCAAAAAGTCTTGATACCACACATGAATGTGTGCCAGGCCTAGAAGCCACACACCTACTTTGGGACTAGGAGGTCAAAAATAAGTTGTAGTTAATTCTGTATATCTATAGATGTAAAAATTCACCACCATGAATTTCAAATCTCACAAAGATAGTGTAAGTAATTTCCAAACCTATACACATAATCTCTCAAAGCTGAAAAAAAATTAATGTGCACATTAAAAAAAAATAAAAAAAATAAACATGTAATTTTAAAATTATACTCTACAAAATATGTGAAAAAATGTTTTGATACCAACAATTTCATACTTTAGGTATGTCTTGAGTTTAGTCATAATCCATAAGTCATGGTAATTTTATATCTTGAAGGATGAGTGAATAGTCACCTGGACGACACTGTGGCTTGTGGCACCTCTCTTCAGGACAAGGAAGAGCCTATAAAATTATCAAAAAAGAATAGCCTGGCAGTGACCCTAATCTACTGATCCTGCAGCAGTGGAAGAATGTTGCTTCCCTCGCTGCTATGTTTAAGATCCATCATCTGCATACAGTCCACCTACAGCCACTGTATAAACCTTTGCGACAGGTCCAACATACCATTACCAAAAGGTTGTTTATCTCAAATATTTAATATCTTTTTAAGTGCAAATTTAGAGGTTCCCTGTGTGTAAGTATGTCTACGTGTGAGTGAGTGAGTGAGTATGAGTGAGTATATGTTAAAATAACACACACAGTATATACAATACTATCTTACTGTGCAGAACAAATTATAAAAAAATAGCAAAATGTTGTTTTTCTATTTACCATAAATCTATAAAGTTCTTAAATAATCCCAATTCAGAGACACAGTTTCTTCTACAAAATCTAGACTAGAAAATGTGTAAATAAGAAAAAAATTCTGTCTACAAGATAGCTACATACACATAAGCATAGTAAATCATATACAAGAAAGCAACTATGCAACAAATAAAAAGGCCTATGCTCCTAACCAGGTACAAGTCTGTGAAAGCACCTGGCAAAGAGACCAGCAACAAAAACTGTATCCCTAAAATGAAATCTACCCAGGCCAACAGACAACCCAGAATTATAACCATAAAAAATATGTATAGATAAGGAAATTTGTTGTATTGCCAATATTTTGTTCTCTAGACTGTAGATAATAATGATAT
>NC_061822.1:19587297-19594797 GCF_019202785.1 Penaeus chinensis
CCACCCAGGGTTGTCTCGGACAGAGACAACCTGATGGGCAGGATCATCCTGTGGGAGTCGAGCCAAGTGGCCATATAGCCTGAGTTGGCGATCACGGATTGTGCAAGTAACAGGTCCTGTACTGGTCTCACGGTGCAGCCGTTGGTTGGACACATGGTCCTGCCAACTGTACCCCATGATCCGGCGCAAGGATCTGTTACAAAAGGCATCAAGACGAGATTCCAGAGCACAAGATAATGTCCAAGTTTCACTACCATAGAGTAAAACTGGCTGTATCAGGGCCTTGAAAACACGTAACTTGGTCCTTCTGCACAGGTACCGACATCTCCAAATACTCTTGTCGAGAGATTTCATGACCCCTGCTGCCAGGCCAATCCGTCTACTGACTTCTTGGTCTGACAGCCCAGAGTCGTGAAATGCACTACCGAGGTATATAAAGCTCTTTGTAACTTCGATGTTTTCCCCGCAAGCACGTATCGACTGTACAGGGTCTCCTAGCAGGCCCCCAAAATCCTGGATCTTGGTCTTGGTCCAGGAGACCTCTAGCCCCAGGGGCTTCGCTTCATTGCTAAATGCATCAAGAGCCGCTACAAGGGTTTCCAGAGATTCAGAGAGTACGGCAACATCATCGGCAAAGTCAAGGTCTGTAACCTTGATATTGCCCAGAGTTGCTCCACAGTGACTTTGGACAGTAGCTCTACCCAGTATCCAATCCATGCAAGTGTTGAAAAGTGTTGGTGCAAGAACACAGCCTTGCCTCACCCCTGACCTAACAGGGAAGAAGCTCGACAGGCCCCCACCACACTTTACAGCACTTTCAGTGCCTGTATACAGGTTTGCTATTAGTCCAATAATCCTTATTGGAATTCCTCTTAGTCTCAGGATCTCCCAGAGAGATTCGCGATGCACCGTGTCAAACGCCTTCTTGAGATCGATGTAGGCTGCAAGCAGCCCACGTCCGAACTCACGACGGCGCTCTAAAATGATTCGAAGCGCCAGGATGCGGTCTATTGTGGACTTACCAGGAGTGAAACCAGATTGCTCCGGTCTTTGGTGCCTCAACAGGTGGTCCCTGATACGTCTCAGTAAGATGTGTGCGAGTACCTTGCCTGGTACACTGAGTAGTGTAATGCCTCGGTGATTGCTGCAGTCCCACCGATCCCCTTTCCCCTTCCAGAGAGGGATGACCACACCCCTCAGCAGGTCAGGGGGAAAGGTACCAGTCTGCCAGATGGCAGACAGGACTGCATGCAAGCCCCTTGCCATAGGTTCTCCACCAGCCTTTAACAATTCGGCTGGGATGCCACAGACACCTGCTGCTTTACCACTCTTTAGCTTGGAGATCGCCCCCCTGATTTCGGTCAGGGAGGGTGGATCCTCGCTGATGGGTGGATCTGGCAGAGGAGTCTCAACATTACCCGCATCCATGTTAACTGTTGGTGGATCACCCTTATACAACTGCTCAAAATACTCAGCCCAACGCACACGCACCCCATCAGGATCTGAGATTATCTGGCCACTTGCTGAGCGGACTGCAGCCGTCTGTGAGGGGGACTTGGAGTTCAGCTTTCTCAGAGCTTGGTAGGCAGGACGAAGGTCATTTACAAGGAAATGGCTTTCGACCTCCTCTGCAAGACTACTGATAAACTGTTCCTTATCCCTTCTCAACAGTGACCTAGTCCTGCGCACCAGAGAGCGGTGCAAAGTGCGATCCCCTAACAGTCGAGCCGCACGACAAGCATCTGTGGCTTCCAGCGTCTCCTGCGAGATGGAATTCTGTCTTGTTCTTGGGCATTCACCAATGGATTCCTGAGCTGCATCAAGCGTTTCACGCTTGAAGGTATCCCACATAAGAACAGGGTCTGTCTGGCCCTCGAGTGCTGTGAGACGACCAGAGATAGCCTCGGCAAACCCCCGGGTACACTCGTCCTCCCTCAATCTGTCCAAATTAAACACCCTAGGGTGTTCATTTGGGCGACGGGGGGTTCTAAAGTGGACCCGGAGAGTAGCCACCACTATTCTATGGTCATTTCCACAGAACTCAGCGCTTCGATATACCCTGCAGTTCTGGAGGATCCTCCATCAAGTGCTAACAAGGATGTGGTCGATCTCCTTGGTCACTCTTCCTGTATCACTGTACCAAGTCCAGCGATGCGGGTCAGAACGCTGATACCTCTACATGTTAACAACCTTAAACTATCCATACTCAACTATCCCTTGAACAGTAAGAAAAGTCATGGCAAATAACAAACAATCTTATCTTTAATGCAATGACTTTATCACAAACAAAGCAAAAAGAACACTGGGGTTCCTGAGGAGAAACCTACACAACTTTGCACCAGACATCAAACACATAGCCTACAACACAGTTCTATGCCAAACATTTGAGCACTGTATGGGACCCCTACACCAAGCACAACATTAAGAAGCTCAAAAAGGTCAACACTAGGACAGCTAGGTTTATTACACACAATTACATGTGTACACCTAGTATCACAACTTACATCAAAAAAAGATAAAAATTGGACCTATTTGATACAAAAAGACAAGAATACAGACTTATGATCATGTACAACACAAAAAAATAATATGGACATTAACAAACAAGCAGCATAGCACACAAAATTCACAAAACAGTAAGTTCCTTACATACCACACAAAACAATGAATCTTACAAGCAATCATTCTTCCCACATACCATACTGAACAAGATGTTTTGCATGCTTGTAAAACTAAAATGCAATCTCAGCACTTGTTGCAATGGTTGGAAGTTTTAGTATAAAGTCCAGACTCTCTTATAATGCTATGTGTGTTACTCTCAGTAACATATTTGCCAACATATCGTAAGGGTAAATCGGAGTTTTTATAAAAGTTTTTTTTCGGGCACCGTATTATTAGGCGGCATGCCATGCCTCAAAACAACTATATGTACATAAACCAATGTAATCGACGCAATAGCTTCTACTGATGCGTCAACAACTCTGCCTGGAGCATACCCAACAATGCCTCCCCCAGCTGTTAGGGATCTCCTACACGGTATGCCATTAATAAAAAGCAGGCTCACTGCTGCAGTTAGATGCACTGCAACTCTGCTCCTTGTTGATTCAGTCCCTTCTCTGAACTGCCCCAAGAGCTCAGAGGCGAGGCCAACTCGGAAGGTCTTCTGAGATTCCTCCAATCCTAGGGCTCGATGGTCGGCCCAGGCATTGACAGTGGTCATGTTGTAGGGGAAAAAGAAGACCTTCCTGTACCAGACCTTGGAGCGGCGAGTCATTTGATAGTAACTGGCCATTTGATCACCAACATCAACACCTTTCATGCTGACGTAATCCTTTACTACCAACAGCTTATCCCCATCCATTGCAGCAGTATGGACAGTTGACAGCATGGTGACAGTGCTGTGGTCTTTCCACATCAAGGCCAGCATCCCTGTCTTGCTGCTGCGGTAACCATCCTTGGGCATGAACTTCCTGTTCAGCTGGGCTGTCCCTATTGCATTAGTCCTAGGTGACTGCAGCACATGAAAAAGACTTGGTGATGTATACCAGTTATGCAAATAACTGGTACCCTTTCCCAAGGAAGCTGCCAAACTTCATTAAGTGCAGCAGCACTTTTGTGGACAGGGGCATGTCACCATGCATGCACACATGTACACACACACACACACACACACACACACACACACACACACACACACACACACACACACACACACACACACACACACACACACACACACACACACATGTGCAAACACATGTACACACACATGTACACACACACACACACACACACACACACACACACACACACACACACACACACACACACACACACACACACACACACACACACACACACACACACACCTTTCTGTCTCTCTATCTACCTCTGACTACCTGCCTGACTCCCTTTCTCTCTATCTATCTATCTACCTCTGTTTTCCTTCCTCCCTCCCAAGTGGCATCTTTATTTTTTGTTCTCATTATTATTTTCAGTCTGACTGTCTGTCTCTCTCCTCTC
Organism: Penaeus chinensis; assembly: GCF_019202785.1. Classification (NCBI taxonomy): domain Eukaryota; kingdom Metazoa; phylum Arthropoda; class Malacostraca; order Decapoda; family Penaeidae; genus Penaeus; species Penaeus chinensis. Next base: position 19,591,321 of record NC_061822.1, read on the forward strand.
AAAACTCTCCTACTCCTTCTATCCTTTATATGACTTCAAAACTCTCCTACTCCTTCTATCCTTTATATGACTTCAAAACTTTACATTATCTTTATGTGACCCCTAGATGTAACTAGTGTTAGTGGGTTAAGCACCTTGCAAATGCAGATATTTATAACTTCTATCTATTTACTTAAAAAAATTACTGGTGACTACTCTGTGACTGCATCAAAAAGACATGAGATTTGCCGATTTTCATAAGCAAAACTACCCTAACTATGTTATGCAATATTAAAGAATATGTAAATTTGGTCACACACACACAAAAAAAAAAAAAAATCAGTGTGACTTATATCCAAGCATATAGGCATATATCCATAAGTAATCTTTTCATCTAACCAATAATAATTCTCTGGTAATTTCATTGGTGGCATACAAACAAGAAATATACAAGTCAACAAGTTTAATTCACCTGTCTCATTGCTTCCCGTTTGTGTAAACCTCGCAACTCTTGAAGTATCTTGGCCTCTTCAACCCTTATATTAGCCAGGGGATCCATAGTCATACTCTTCAGCACTTTGGCCAACAAAAACATGTCTATGGAAGAAAAGAGTATTATAAATTTGAATTCTTTTACATATTTCAGAAATATGAGAATATTTACCCAATGAAGTAACAAGTGTGATGTCCATCTCCAACCAGACCAGTCTGTTTATTGACTTCCTGGTCTGATGGCACAGTCATGAACTGCATTACCAAGAATGTAAAGCTAAGCTATTGGTATCTTCAATGTTCTTGTAGTAAGCATATATCAACTGAGTAAGTCTTATAGCAGATCCCCAAACTTCTGGATTTTGGTGCTTGTCAAGATCTCTAAACCTAAATGCATCAATAGCCACCACTAAAGTCTTCAGGGACATAGACAGGATAGCAACACCATAAGCACAGTTAAGGTCTGTGATCTTGACTCACCCAAAAGTTGGCTTTGGATGACAGCCTTATCCATTATCCAATCCATGCTAGTGTTAAAGACTATTGCTGCATTTTATAGTAGTCTATAATAAATAGCCCAAGAAAGGTGTTGCAGCACTGGCACTTCTGAAGATGTATTGTTTGGGCCGCCATCTTTGTTGACACGTGAGGTCATGTTCTTTGAGCAAACAGCCCAATAATAAGTCCATAGTTGCTACACAAAGCAACACCATTCAACAAACTCCCCTTGAGCAGCTTATCAACGAGCTCTCAGCCTAGGTTGAATGCAGTCTTGATCTATCTGTGGCCTCTAGTTTCTCCTCAGATAAAGTTCTGCCTTGTTCATGGGCAGTCACTAATGGACTGCCCATGCAAGTCCCACAATGCTACAAGGTACGTCACTGTGAATGAGAAAGACCCTGTAGGGACACCTTCAATTGTGAATCTATTAGAGACTGGCAAGGCAATTCCCAACCACACTCCTCCTCTCTGTCTGCCCAGTTGAAATATCTTAGGGTAGTCATTGGATGGACCAGACCCAGGATGTCTACAAGCACTCTGGGACTGGATTCACTATTACGCAATTGTAACACATTTACCAGCAGTCAGTTACCATTGCATTTACCAGTAAAATGGGATTTACAAAGACATGGTATACTAAAGTGAGATTCATAAAGATATAGTAACTTGCCTCGTAAGAGTTATGATTAAAAATCAACTCATTCTAATGGTAACCAACAGAAGACTCTGGTAAAACAATTAATTTGCTTCCAGCAGTAAGAGTCTTGAGGACACATAGTTAGGTCTTTCTTCACAGTTATCCCCTTGTTGACAGGTCACACACTGAGGCGTCATAACAAACCGCTCGATCTATGGAGTGCAGCTGTATGCTGCCATGATGTGCCAAAGCACTACAAGCCAGGGGTTTGGCTTGATGTACAAAACTCCTGCGTTCAAAGTCGGCTTGTTACCAGTAATCTCCAGAGCGTAGAGTTTTTTTTTAATTTTCTTCACCCCTCATTAAGGGGTTAATGGCATCTCCAAATATTTCTACCAAGCAAGGTCATAGCTCCTGTTGCCAGATCTTTTAAGGATTTACCAGGACTGAATCCAGATTGCCCCAGTCTCAGTTGTCTCAATAGGTTACTCTGATACATCTCAGAAATATGAGAACAAGCACCTTGCTGAGCAGTGTAATATCTTATTAACCCCATGGATCCAGATTCACTGCCCAAACATGGCCCAAAATACAAGCAATAGGTTTACTTTAGCAGCCACTCTGATGGGTGTACAGCTTGTAGGTCAGGTGCAGACAAACACTTTGCAATATTATTTTCTTTTTCTGCCATTAAACACTCAGTCCATGGGCCTACAGAGTTTTTTTGAGATAGCTATGGCTACCCCCTAGGTATTGCGATTATCACTGAGACCTGACCAAAATTGAGTGAAACACCCTTATAAACTGCCAAAGCTTCTCACTTCTGAGAAGACAGTCACCTCTACCTTCAGCAACTTGTGTTCCCTCACAGTGGTACTAGCAACTGATATGATGTATACCTGAGGATAAAGCTCAAGCATTCACTCAGAGATACACTGCTCTGCCTCAAATAAAGCTGGGTGGTGGGCCACAGGCCCAGTATATGCATCTAGGATTCACATAACACAGGTGGGGCTGTTTTTTCCTGATCCCCTACCTTCTTCTGTGGTTGTCTTACCTTGCCTGCTGCGAGGGGGGGGAATTATCTGGGTCACTGTCACTCTTATTGAAGCTGACTGCCTTCCCCAAAGCCACCCAATGTTCTACAGTTTAGTCTAGGACCATGAATACTAAGTTTCTACTGGTGCCAATGACCAGGAACCACAGATGTCTTGATGATGGAAAAAATATGTACAGACAGGGAAGGGTTATGCACAGTTGCTCCCTTCTCCTACCAGGTTAGCCAGCAGTGTTTAAGTGGGGAGGCATGCAAGCACTGAACCTAACTTAAGCAATAATAAACACCTGGATATTCATATTCAAGTTATTGTCTCAAAACAAAATCAATATTGCATACTTAGATCTTAATTATGAAAATATTTGTATTAATGGCAAAATACAGTTCTTAAACAAACAAACAAAAAAAAGCTAAATTCTGCTTAAATATAACAGCTTACCTATATCTATCTTCACAAGTACCAAGCGATGTCTGCCTACAACAATACTAACACCAGCATCCTCAAAAAATCTATCATCTGGAATCACAAACACAGCTAAAGTGCCTGGTGCAGCCCGGGTTATTCTTGACAACTTTGTGTCCAACTCTTCCAAGGAAGTAGCAGCACGCATGACCTCCATCTCATCTTTCCTGGTTCTTCTCAGGGACATGTGGAACTTCACTGATCCTGAAAGAGCCAAACTCTTGTATCGCTCCAAATAAATATTTACAAAGATACATAAAACATTAAATAAATGATAAATGCATAATATACTCTTGCACAAATTAACTGAAACAGGTTCTAAAAATAAACAAATACATGTTATTTCAT
>NC_061822.1:19599797-19624797 GCF_019202785.1 Penaeus chinensis
TTGGGAAATTAGATTTTCAAAGGCAACAAAATCAATGGGGTGGGAAACAGAGAAGTAGACTGAAATAACTGTGATCCAACAGGGAAGAAAGATGTGAATAACTGTGCAAGGTACAGTGGTTTGGAAGGAAGATATGACATAAGGTGTTTTCTGATGGATAAGTATAGACGAGACATAAAGGGAGTGTGAGGAAGAGACAACATGGTAGTTGGGGATTGGTACAGGAGGATGAGTAAGAAAAGTTTCTTTGAGGCAGATAATGGATGGGTTATAAGAAGAAAGGATATGATGAAGATCGGAAATCCCGAATATTCCAATGTAGGAAAGCTATACTTTAGTTGATCTATGAGTGATAATGGTAACATTGTGTGTTGGAGAATCTGAAGGGGAATGAGCTAGGGGGTGAGATGGTGTTGTATCAGGAGTGGTATCAGGAGATGGAGGATCTGGGGAAGGGCATAGTTGTGACATAAGGGATTCATGTGTGTATCCAGGAGGGAGTGGAAGGAAGATTAATGTAGGTGCAGCTGGAGCTGGGGGAGATGGGCTGTGTTGGGAGGAAGTAAGAGGATGGGGTGCAGGGGGAATATGAGTAGGAGGAGGATGGATATCGGCTGTCACTTTGAGTATGTAGGGAGCAGGAGTTGTGGAATTTGAAGGTAGATGAGGGGTTTCAGTGTCAGTTTGGGACTCGAGTAAATAGTTTTGAATATCTTCAAGAGTTTCTGTAATGTAGTTGGTTGGGGAGTTTTGTGAGACAAAGGTTTTCTTATGAGGGGGGGGAGAGGAGACTGGTGTCTGAGGAGTAGAGGCAAAGGTAGGCAGAGGTGAGTGTGTGGTAGGAGAAGGGGTGGAACGTTTAATGCTGCGTGTAGTGCGGGGAAGGAAAGGGGAAGGTTTAGGGATTGGATTTAGAATGGCAAAAGAATTTGACTGTGGAAGGTAGGAGGTAGAAGTGGGTAAGATGTAGGAAGGATAGGTATAGGGGACGATATTGGAATACCCTTGGAGGGAGGGGGAGGGTCAGAGCAAGGGATGTAGAGTGAGTCCAAGTCTGAATCTGAGAGTTGCCACCTCAGACTCAAATTTGTAGGTGGGGTAGCCCCTATAAAATACATTATAGGGGCTGCCACAGTCGGCACATGTGCGTGACTGTGCAGAGCAGTTTGATCGAGTATGACCACATTGGACACATAGAGGGTATCTGGCGGTTGAACGGCCTTATTTAGCAGGATGTCCTAAACACCAACAATGTTGGTACTGACAGGGAGGAAGTTAATATGGTCAGACAGGCAGGGATTCTCCACTAATGTAAACATTAAAAGGAAGGTCATGTCTACAGAAAGTAATTCTGGTAATGTTAGTGGGGTTCTTACAATGACCTCTGGGAGGAATGAAGTAGCACTGTACTGATATAACATCAAAGTCCATGAGACAGTCAGGTAAACCTTCTCCACACTCTGACCAATTTTTGTTATAGATAGGGCAGTTTGCTGGGGAGACAAAGACCGTTCTAGTACAAGTATTGAGGGTTGGATGAGGTTCTGTAGCAATGGGGTTACCAGAGAGATCAGTCAGAGTTGATTATACTATAGCTTGGTTTTCATGGGTTACTGTGATGAGACGGGAACAATTGGGTTGGTTACGAAAGAGACTTTGCCTACTTGTTTTTGGAGACATTGCTGGAAGAGAAGAGTGTTGTCAGAGCAGGGAGCTGTGGGAGGGATCACAAAAAAAACATTCCCATTTGGCTGGGCTAAATAGAGTATTTAAGATAGTTGTAGAGATGGTAGAGATGGGTGGTAGAAGGACGGGGACGTGTGGAAGACCATATGAATATGAAAAATTCATATGGTATTTCATCTGGTCCATAAGCTTTACCATTATTTGATTTTTTTTTCTTACTGAAGGTAATTCTTTTAATGAGCGATTTTACTTATTCCTTCAGTGTTTGGTTGTTTTGTTATATTATTGATTTCTTTTTTGTTTTTTATTCCTTGAAATTCTTCTTTTAGCAAATCAAGTTTTTGCTTTATATTCCGGATCGGCTGATTAATATAAATTAATGGGTAACTACTAATTCTGTTTTTACCTGCTATTTTTTTTAATGAAATTCCACACCTTTCTGGTTGATGTATCAAGTGAGGCACAGAAAATTTCCCAACTATTTTTTTTTCTGTTTCTACAATGTTTCTTGTTTTGATTTGTATTTTTTTGTATTCATTTCTGTTTACTTCATTTGGATTCTTTCTCTACTTGTTAAATGCTTAATTTCTTAATTTTATGATTTCTTTACATTTTAGGTTCCACCAGGATTTGCTTGGTTTATTTTTACTTACATTATCATGAAATTTAAAATATTTTTTACCTGTGCTTTTTATTAGATCCATTACTTTAGTGCTATTGAGTTAATGCCATAGATATCTATTATCTAATTATTCTTGTTAATTCATCCCTCTTTATTGATGCTCCATTTTCTTTCTTTTGTATGTGATTCATGTGTCTTTTATTATTACTGGGAGATGGTCACTTCCTGAATTCAAACTCGTTTTAATTTCTAGATGGCTTAGTTCTGGGGTTCCTATGACTAAATCAACTGCAGAACCTTTTCCTGTTTTAGGGTCAATTCTGGTGGTTTGTCCAGTGGGGGTTATCAGCATCAATCTGTTATGAGTAATCAAATTGAAAAAGTATATTCCCATTTCATTTGCTGTTTTTGTATTTCCATAAAGGATGGTGAGCATTAAAATCTCCTATTATTAATTTTGAATTTTCTAACTGGTCAGTGTAATGTTCTATTTCTTGTTCTATTCTATTGCAATGGTTATAAATCAAAATTAAGTTTAATTTTTTTTTCTTGTAGCTAATTTTCATATTCTATCTTCATATTTTGTCTTGGATTTTCTTTGTGTATTAAATAATCAATTTCTATCTTTTTGTTTAAAATGGATCTGACATTCCAGAAAATTAATTTATCCATTCATGTATACCAATATTGCTTTTATGATTGTGAATGCTTCTGCTATTATCACTGTAATTGTTTTGATAAATGACCTCTTTGATTTTAAGTTTAATGCTACATTTGATATAAGTTTAATTATACTTTTTGCAATTTCTATCCAAGATGGATTTTTTTTATATTTCTGTTCATTATTTTTTTCTGATGTTGGAGTCTTATTTAGTGGTATTGGAAGTGTCCACATTATTGGGAATTTTCATGTTCTTTGTTCTTTGTATTTTGTTCATATGTGTTTGTTCTTTTGTTTTTTCAAGTTTTGATTTCACTGATGGGTTTGGTGTGTCTGCTTCATTTTTGTTTGCATTGTTTTTCTTGTTCTGTGGGTGTTTTCTGTGCTGGTTTTATGTTGTGTGCTTGGGTTAATGTTTGAGCTTATAAACCTTCAGTAAATGATTGACATTGTACCAACACTATATTGGTGTAGGAAATCTGTTTAGTTTACACTGTAGGTCATGCTCACTTTGAGTGATTTGAAAATTGTTTATGGAAAATTTTAGCCATGCTACTTTTTTTACAGAAAGAAACACTAAGGGGGATTTGGAAAATCTTTGAATTTGTGAACCTGCTGATTGCAATTATTACATCTAAGTTTATTTTTGCAAGAAATACATTAGGCATTTACAGCATTTTTGGATGGGAAATGTGTACTGAAAAACTTAGTAAGAAGTGTGGCCTATGGCTACTTTGGTTTTTGAGTTTTAGAGGGTAGACTGTAATTTTCACCTTCTGTTAATTTACTCAATTTATTTATTCTGTTTTAATGTTAATTTCAGTTTCCACTGGGGATATGATGCCATAGGTATCCTTGGTTTCTACTAGAGGTTGATTGTATACATAGGACTTTCCAGTTTCCAAGATGATTTATTTCATTCAAAGGTCCTATTTTTTACATTAATCACTTCAAATCTTATGGCTTTCCCAATTCCTAAGATTCTTAGGGAGTTTGGTATATGTTACTGAAAGTGACGCATCCTCCAGAGACAAGTTCTAAATCCAGGATAACATGCGAACCCAACATCCAAACCTAACCTTTCCTACCTTCTATTTACTCCCTAGACAGGGGGGGAAAGCCCCCCTATACCCCCTTTACTAACACTTCATGTGAACTTCCAGAAAATGCAACATTAAGAACTGTGGCTGTGTGAGGGTGTTATGAACTCTGTCTCTGAGCGGTGACACGCAGAAGTTATTTTTGTAATTTCCTGGTTAATATGAGGCTGCTGCAGATATACCTCTTTTGTTTCCTATTCAATTTCTTTATGTTCTATCTCAGTGCATCGCTACTGGTAACATTAACATTAACCCGGAGTTTCCTATGATGTACTTTTGGAAACTTAATTTAATTAATGCATATGTTAGTTTTATTGGATTGTTCAAGTTTGAAGTGATTTGTTTGATAAGTGAATGAGGTATTACATATTTTGTGAGATACCTTGCGTTTCTGATGTGGTTTAGGGGTTCCGTGACTGGTCTTCCGGTTTCTTCGTTTGGAGTATGAGTAATCTTCGCTGTCTCTTCGTCTGCTGTTTTACTGATGATCGTTATTCATTACACTGTTATTATCAGGCATATTGGCTGGATTTACTTCAAAAGTCGAGTCCATAAGCTTTCACTTCACTAAAATTGGCAAGAACTAGTGTTGACTGTTTACAGTACAAAGGTTTCCAGTCCGAAAGCTTATTGTTATTACATATTCTACTCAATCATTGAATTGTTTACAGTAGTGCAGGAACTACGAACATACAACTTTTTACGTACCACATAACAGTAGATAGTGATTTTGACAATCCGATTACAAAACTAAAAAATATTAATGAAAATAATGATGATAATAATGGTAATAATAATAATAATAATAATAATAATAATAATGGTAATAATAGTAATAATAATAATAATGGTAATGATAATAGTAATAATAATAATAATGGTAATAATAGTAATAATAATGATAATAATGGTACTAATATTAATAGTAATAATAAATACAGTGATAATGACAATACAAATAATGATGATGATGATGATGATGATAAAAAAATAAAATAAATAATGATAATTATAATAATAATAATAATAATAATAATAATAATAATAATAATAATAATAATAATAATAATAATAATAATAAGAGTAATTGAAAATATTCTTTACTACAGCGTCCTTATGTGCAGTTTCTTGCAAGCGGTTGATTTTTTTTTCCGCTGAATTTCAAGTGATTTCCACGCAGGCGTGCAATCTGTCCATTCACCTCGTCAACACACATGTGCGACTCATCGCCGAATAAGTAAAATACCAAATACTTCATGTATTATTGTAATTCATCATTTAGTTAATTAAGGGGCATTTAATAGATACTTCGTCATGAAATATATGTGAAAATGGTATAAGATTGAATAGAAAGGTATAACGTTTGTTTTTTAGGCTCAAGAGACTCAATAAAACGTAGCATTGATAAAAGGAGGATAAATAATCGTTCGATTTTCTATATACTCGATATACTAGAGATTCACCAGGAGGCAGATATATTGATAAACTCTGTCGAAGCACGGAGTCACAGCTAGAGCAATACATTCAAATGTGTATACATTTTGATTACCAGCAAGAGATCCTTCGAAAAGAGTTCGACAAATACTAAAATACTACCATTTGCCTTTACCATATAGATGTTATTAATGATAAATGATAATTATAATGACAATGGCAATAGGCTTTATCTGCAGCGCCAAATACTTGCAATTATTCCAAGTCTTGTGAGCGGAGCATCGGCGCTGTCAGGCATACGAAAACCTATTGAGTCAGCGTGTCATACTACTTGAAGAAAACCAGCTGTTTCACGTATGGAGCGAAGCCTCCGGGCTAGGACAGAGGTAACGTGTCGGCCTTTCATTCGAAGGGTCGGCGATTCGCGCCCCGTCCAAGCGCGAGAAGTTGCAATTGTCGTCTGGAGGTTACTGCTGTGGCTGGGCAACACGGCGGGTAAGGACTAAGCTCATCCGGTCCCTGCACGGCAAAGGTCGCGGGCTCGCAGACGTCCGGAATGGTTTCCGAGTGCCGCCCCCCCCTCACTGAGGTGAAACAGCCTTTGGATGGCTGCTTCAGAGGGAAGGGGGAAACACTTTGAAAAGACACAGGTCCTTTCCTTCCTCACTGAGGTGAAACAACCTTTGAGTGGTTGCTTCAGAGGAATGTAAGGAACTGCCTGGCAAGAACGCAAAACCTCCCTTCCCTCACTGAGGTGAAACAGCCTTTGGGTGGCTATTTCAGAGGGAAGGGGGAACTACTTTGAAAAGACACAGGTCCTTTCCTTCCTCACTGAGGTGAAACAACCTTTGGGTGGTTGCTTCAGAGAGATGAAAGGAACTGCCTGGCAAAAGTGCAAAACCTCCCTTCCCTCACTGAGGTGAGGCAGCCTTTGGATGGCTGTCTCAGAGGGAAGGAGGAATCCCTTTGAAAAGACACAGGTCCTTTCCTTCCCCACTGAGGTGAAACAACCTTTGGGTGGTTGCTTCAGGGGAACGAAAGGAAGTGCCTGACAAGAACGCAAAACGTCCCAGGAATTGTGTTAGATCGATTCGTGAGTCCAGGTGGAGAAGGTTTGCCTCCATCAGGAGGTTGAGGACCTTCGTCCACCTCGGGGCACCCAGAATGATCCTGGCAGCTTCATTTTGGACTGTTTCTAATTTGTCTGTGTGCTTTTTCTTTGCGGCAATTAGAGCGACTGAGGCAAAGTACACAATGGGCCGGACAGCATGTACATAGAATGATCTTAGTACTTTGTGTCTGGCCCCTATGCGTCTCCCAGTCATTGCTCTCATGACGGACAGTCTTGCTTTGGTTTGGTCAACCAGGTACTGGACCTCCTTATGGTAGGAGAGGGTCCGGTCTATCCTTACCCCAAGGTATAGGTAGTCCTGGACCCATTCTAATTCCACTCCCTGGATTTTCAGTCTTGTGCCTCGAACTCTCTGTCTCAGAGCCATGGCTTTGGATTTGGCTGCAGAGATCTTTAGTCCTGTCCTACAACACTCCTCTGACACGAGGTCCAGACAATGCTGGACTTTATTCTGGCTGCGTGGTCCAGTGGAGGTGATAGCGAGATCGTCTGCATACGAGATGATCTTACACCCCACTGGGAGGTTTATGTTGAGGATGCAGGACATTAAAGTGTTGAATAGGGCTGGACTGAGAACCCCACCCTGTGGCGTTCCATTTTCGAGCGGCATGTGCTGCGATAGGTGACCCTGGAATTTGACATTGGCAGTCCTGTTCCTGAAGTAGTCACCTATCCAAGCCAAGAGCTTTCCTCTGATTCCCTTCTGGATCAGGCTTTCCTGAATGGCAAGCGGACTTGCCAGTTCAAAAGCCTTCTCCAGGTCAAGGAATACCACCACAGCTGGGCCCTTGCTGATTGTGCTTAAGAGCATGGCTATGCTGTGTGCTGTGCCCATGCCCCTTGTGAACCCGTGGAGGTGTTCGTGCGGGGGTCCCGTTTTCCATTGAAGCCGGCTTAGTACCATCCTCTCAGCCGTCTTGGCCAGGCAGCTGAGCAGAGAGATGGGGTGGTACTTCCCCGGCTCCTTTGGTTTTGGGACGGGTCAAAGGTCATCCAGGCTCCCAGGAACACAAGCCTAAGACAAAAATTAGTCAGATGCCTCGAACAAGACAACGAGCTCTTTGCAAACAACTCCTGGCTGTCTCATACAGCCAGGGTGTTGATACGCCATCAGCTCAAAGAACAGCTTCTTGCTAAGGGCATGGACTTCCCCCACCCCGACTTTGCCGAAGCCCCGCCGTGGGCACTGAGCCTGATAGAGTTCAACATAATGAGAATGTCAATGAAAAAGAGCCTATACCCCATGCCTAGCCTAAAGGTAGAAGCCCACAGGGTCATTGCAGCCATCACTCCTCCGGGTAGTAGAACATACTACACGGATGGATCGGTCGATCCCTTGAGCCACACTGCAGGCGCCGGCTTTGCAGCAAGGGATGCCACGCGATCCATGAGGGTAACAGACAACGCCTCCTCGTTACAGGCAGAGGCAGTTGCAATCATGGGAGCCCTAGGCCACGCGTCCCTAAGGGAAGGACACGTGGTCATACACACAGACTCCAGGGCAGCCATTGACTGTCTTCAGCACAGCTCACCCACAGACAACATCTACCTACTGACCACGATTCTCACAATGGCACAGAGAATTCTTGCTCAAGGTAGAAGAATTATCATCAACTGGGTCCCAAGCCACATCGGCATCAGAGGGAACGAGCTTGCTGACAGACTAGCCGTCGCTGGCAGGGGTATGCCCCCAAATCCCATGACGATAAAACCGAGCCGAAAATTACTTATGGAGAAGTGTGCCTTGGTCGGTCGTACCTTCCTACGGCAGCTCCACAGAGAGGAAACGAGAACCTCCCCCTCGGCCAGCTGGTACTCAGACGCCACAGGCTATGAACCACTGGCACTCTCTGAAGTAAGCAACAGAGGTACCGAAGTCATTCTTCACAGAATGCGCCTAGGTTACCACTGTGCAAGGCAGATTATCCCAACAATCGAACGCGATGAAAGGTGCTGCAAGTACTGCGGCGAGCCGAACGCCACACTAGTCCACTACCTAGAAAATTGTGACCATACACAATTCCTGAGACAGGGCTGAGACAGGGACCGCCCACAACAGCCGCCGTGCTGGTAAAGAGGCTATGCGAAATGCTTACACCATGGCGGCAGGAGCGCCTGCTGGCAATCACGCCGCCACGGTAAGCACCGAGTGTCAGACAACTCAATGAGACAGCCGTAAAAAGCTGACACAGGCCGGGCCATATTTAGAAGGCCCGGGCGAAGCTAGAACTTCGCAAACCATAAAGAAGAAGAAGCTCATCCGAGTCAGCACCAACTGACACACGTTAGCGAATCGGTAGTAGTCGACACAGGCCGGGCTCCCCTCATAGGCATAGCCCGGGCGAGGCTCAGCTTCGCAGATCTGACTTATCCTTATATGGAGCGACTCGTGGCATGACGGTTTCTTTACAGTTATAATAAATGCTATGATTATAATGACAATTGAGACTTGAATGGCTTAAGCCTTTGTTACATCACATGCTAGAATTATGAGTTTTGGGAATTGTCCTAAAACAACTATTTTACTGCATCTGGTTATTCCTACTATGCTATATCATTGTTAAAGTTAAATTCATATATTGCTGATGTGACCATTTCATTGGTAAATGATAATACAATAGGGATGGTAATTATAAAGGATACTAATAATTGGAATGACATTGGCAATGACAGAGATGTTAATAGATTCTATCTGCAGTACCATATAATTGCAATTATTTCCAGGCATGTGAGTGTACGAAAGGGTGTACGAAAACCCATCGAGTCAAACCGCTTGAACAAAACTATCAGTCTTGTCGGGTTGTTTACATGTGCAAGTTAATATATTTATTATGGTAGTTTTGTTTTGAAGGGCTTACATCTAGTGTTAGAATTGTCCTAAAAGCAACTATTTTAGGGGGTCTGAGTCCCCGTCCGGGCGGGCCCCCTCCCCCGCCGCTGGCCAAAGCCCGGCCGCCTCGACCCTCGCTCGCCACAGTCTGCCACGGGGCACTCACCACAATTGTTAAATATATTATTCACTTAATAGTAATGTTGATCATTATAAATGGTAAATGATAACAAATAATAATGATAACAATGGCAATGATAATAGCAGTGATGATAACAATGACAGTGGTGATGTTTATTGTAAAAAGATAAATAATAATAACACGCATATTGTTTTGCTCATTACTTACGCCAAATATTCCTTCTACATTTCGTTAGGAAATATCGATAGGAATCTCTTGATAATGATAGATTTGAAGAAACATACTGTTTCTAGAATAAAATCTTATTCATTTATACTTATTATTCTTATTAATAAAGTTATAACGAAAACGGAAATAGTAATGATAATGATAATAATAATGATTGTTATCATTGTTGTTGTTAGTGTTATCATTATTACTGTTATTATTATTGTTGTTGTCATTAACATCATAATCATCATTATTATATTTTTTATCATTATTATTATTATTACTATCATTGTTATCATTATTACTATTATAATTATGATCACCATTATAATCATATATCATTAATATCATTAATATGGAAAACAAAAGGTATGGTAATATTTTAGTATTTGCAGAACTTTATTCGAACGATCACTTGTTGTCTTTCAAAATGTATACAAATTTATTAATCTATCTGTCTTTTGATAAATCTCAGAAGCACATGTAGTATATCTGTTATTCTCGTAAATTCTTATTTCTTATTCGAAATAATAATCATAAATAATTTGTTACGAGTATAATGATAGATATAGGTCATGTTAAGAAATTCAAGCAATTATTTACCACCTATTTATCAATGTTGCCTTTCGTGGTAACTGTATCTCATTATAAAATATCTATTAAATTCTCCGTAAATGGCCAAATTAAGTTACAAAGTAAAATATATGAAGTATTTGACATTTTACGTATTCGTCGATGAGTAGTCGTGCATTCGTTTTGACGAGCTGAGTGCATACGTTGGCACGCCTGTTTAGGCGGAGCTTAAACTTGAAATTACTTGAAATTCGGCAGCAAACAATCATATAATTGCAAGAAGTTATAGATAAAGACGCTGCAGACAAAGCATAATAATAATAAATATAGTAATCCTACATTCTGCTATTCAATAATCATGTCGCCTATTAATTCTATATTTTGTTAGTAGATATCCATGGGAGTCTCTTGATACCTGATGGGTTTCTTCAAACTCATCAGGTATCAAGGTATCGTTAACCCCCCCCCCCAAAAAAAAAAAAATATATATATTCCTACTTATAATTATTATATCTATCATTATATTTATAAGGGTAATAACAACATTAATTATGATTATAACACAAATATCATTATCATCATCAATAAAAAAACTTTTTTTATTGAAGTTAAGCAATGTTTAATAACAAAAGTATTTTCTAAGCATATATAAATTTTACTGGAATGCAAGTCAGACTTATCAATCGTGGAAATGATTAAATATACATCCTTATCTGACTTAAGCTAAGTTTAAGGAGATAACATTTCATTGAAAACATTTACTGCATAATAAAAGAAAACTTTTATGGTTTCAGTTATCCTGTAGTTAACTTTGTAACATCAATATTCTACTTTTACTGTGAATGTGCCTGTAGAAAAATAGGAAAGATAAAGGTTAGCCCCCACTGGTATAAAAAAAAGATAGTAATCAATCCGAAAACAAAGTACATCTATGATATCACTCCAAAAATAATGGTAGTGTTAAAATAGTTTTCTTATTTAAAGAATTTGCAATTGTATAAACTTCGATCACAGGGGCGCAGTTTCATATTTCCCTAGGTGGGTAAGTATTAGGTCAGGGCCCCTTCCCCTTCCCAGCCTTACCCCAGATTCTGTTGGTGAGCCTGGTCTATTTCAAAGTTGTCCTGAAGGCACTTCGGTTGGATTTGGGGATTTTATGTTCTCGGTTTCAGCAACGGGTTTGGCTGTTTTACGTCATCCATTAAAGACTGCCAATCCAAACTTACTAGAGCCCTTCATCTATTGTGCTCAAGCTTTTCTGGTGAAAGTTGGAAAGCAAGTAAAATTAATGATAAATACTTCCCTCTTCTTGTGAACCAGGAGCACACCCACTCTTTCATCTTTCATTTCTTGATACATATATGCAAAAAAGTAGTTAAACGCTTCTGTGATAAGGACCATGCATCCTTCAGTTAGTGCTAGCCATGTTTGCTCACTGAGCTGATAATTCTAGGCCGGTGGTTCTCAACTAATTGGATCATCAGCCCTTCTTCTTCTTCTACTGGCTTTTCCCAATTTACTCGGGGTCGCCGGCACGGATCCGCCTCCTCCATGTCGTCCTCCATAATGCATCGATCTCTGTCACCCCTTTCGCTATCTTGTCCTCTTTCACGCAATCCGCCCACCTTCTTTTGGGCCTTCCCCTCTTCCTCCTCCCAACAGTCATCCGTCTAACCCTCTTCCCTACATAATCTTCATTTCTTCTCACTACGTGTCCCAGCCACCTCAATCTGCTTTCTCTCAACTTTTCCGATATTACTGCAACTTTCAATCTTTCTCTAATGTCCTCATTTCTTACTTTATCCAACTTTGTGAACCCCAGTGACCACCTCAGCATCTTCATTTCGGCTACCTGTATTTTCTTCTCCTGTGTTTTTGTCACAGCCACCGCCTCCATGCCATAGATCATTGCTGGTCTTACTATGGTCTTGTACATTTTTCCTTTCACCACATCTGACACTTTTCTATCGCACATCATCCCTGTTACTTTCTTCCACGCACCCCAACCTGCTTGTATGCGTTTCGTGACTTCCCTGTCCGAACCTCCATCTTCCTGCACTGTGGAGCCAAGGTACTTAAACTCTTTTACCTGGTTCACGTCCTCACCCTGTATCTTTACCGGTGTTACATCCTCATCATCATCCTCTACGTCCTCTTCTCCTACCTTCATCTTCAAATACTCGGTCTTCTGTCTACTGACTCTCATTCATCTGGTCTCCATTGCATTCCTCCAAAGTTCTAATCTCAGCTCTACCTCCTCCTTCGTCTTCCCGCACACCACTACATCGTCCGCAAACAGCATATCCCACGGGCCTTCCCTCTGGACTACCTCCGTCATGCAATCCATAATCACTACAAACAAGAATGGGCTAAGTACTGACCCTTGATGCAGCCCCACCGTTACCTCAAACTCCTCTGTATCACCCGCCGCGCACCTCACCACAGTCTTACTGCTCTCATACATATCTTGTATCAACCTGATGTATTTCTCTTCCACCCCCCCTCAGTCTCAAACAATTCCATACCTCTTGTCTCGGTACCCGATCGTAAGCTTTCTCTAGATCAATGAAGATACAATGTAGTTCTTCTTGCCCCTCCCTGTACTTCTCCATTATCTGCCTGAGCGCAAAAATTGCGTCAGTTGTGCTTCTATTTGGCATAAACCCAAACTGTTGGTCAGACACCCCCACTCTACTCCTCAATATCTTGTCTATGATCCTTTCCCACATCTTTAGGGTATGTGAGGTTAGTTTGATGCCCCGGTAGTTTCCACAATACTGTATGTCCCCTTTGTTCTTGAAAATGGGTATGAGAGTACTATCTCTCCATTCATCTGGCATATGCTCCGTCTCCAAGATGTTTCTGAATACCTCTGTTAGCCACCTCACTGCTGTTCTGCCCATAGCCTTCCATGCTTCGACTGGTATATCATCCGGTCCCACCGCTTTACCATTCTTCATCCTTTTTATTGCTGTTGTCACTTCCATTTCTCCAACCTCCTCTATCTCTCCTTCTTCTGCAGCTTCAATCACTAGTTCTACTCTTGGGTTCTCTACATTCATCAATTGTTGGTAGTACTCCTTCCATCTTTCTTTTATCTGTTTGCCGTCTGTCAACACTAGTCCTTTACCGTCTTTTATCCTCTTAGCTTGGTATACATCTTGCCCAATTATGAGAATATTGTGAACCATTACATTTTTTGAGTATGGATAAAGTAGGCATACACCTTTTGGCTCGAAAAGAATTTCTTCACAGTAGAAATTCGAAAAGCTAGAATTTTTATATGAAATATCTTCTATATAAATTTAAATTTCTGGAATTACATGGATGCCGTGAAATTCATGTTTTTGTTATATATATATATATATATATATATATATATAGGGTTATGCAAATGAATAGTCTTTTTAAATTTAATAAATTCATCTCTCCTTGCAATCAGACTTCCACTGCAAGTTAATTTATCTTTTTCTTAACGTGCAACATTTTTTTTTCGCACATGTAGGTTGATGTACAGTTACACAGAAAAATGTCGTTAGAAAATAATGCTAAACATTCTGAAACAAACAACGATACTTTATTAAAATAGTTGTTAATGCTAGGAAACTGTTGGAACCCCTGGTTTTCCCACTAGTTTTGGGTATGTGTGGCATATCACGAATTTGCAGGTAACAGGTAATTTATTATATGCAAGAATACTTTTTCATTAATCAAGTAGCTTTCTTATACTTTTGTTTAGTGTTGGGTCAATTGCCATAATACGGGAGAAGACAAGTGTTAGGCATTGCCAGACGATTAGGTGCTACTCACACACATTATTACTATTATATTACTTGATGACTAATGACAAATTCCAATAACATCAAAACAAGAAAAATACTGGTAATATATTCAAATTTAATATTTTTTATTTCAACCTCCTGCTGCCAAACCACACGCACGGCGCCGAAGCATAGACGCCACTAACTCGCCTGTCAGGAGACAGCTTTCCTCACATCGAAGGTATTCCCATATTTGCAATTGTATTGACGACTGCCACACGATTGCGAGTGTGGTCTTTCCGCATGTATTTAGACATGGCCGCCCACACGTTTTCAACTGGATTCAGACCCGGAGGTCTGGGTGGATGTGGCACAGCATAATGTCGGGGCGTTCACGAAACCAATCTTTGACAATACGGCTGGTATGGATGGGACTGTTGTCCTGAACAAGATAGAATGGCTCTGTTTCTGTAAACCCCAGAGCTCTAAGTGTTGGTAGGAAAACCTCAAGGATTTCAACATATCTGATGCCAGTAAATCAGTCAGGGCCATCATCCTTCCCCGACACCATTCACCCAAACAACCCTGTGGTGATTCGGCCCCTCCTGCTCGTATTTGTTAAACCTTCAGTGTGAAGGGGAACAACGCTATCGCGCGTTTCTCTCGATGTCTCTATCGTAAAACAAATCATGATGTTATTGTATCCATATGAACTCCAGAACGACTATTCAACACATTATAGATCAGAACGAGACTAAACTAAACCCATAAATTCCAAAAGGTTCGTAACAAAAGGTTCTGTTCGTTATTGAATTTTCCGGCACCCCTCTTAACGATAGTTTTCTTTGTAGCTGTACATCTTGCGGACATTCCAAAAAATTACCGTGGACTGCTAGTAGGGTTCGTTGTTGATGATGAAAATACTTTTTTGACCACAAGTCTTAGCAATAATCGTTTATCCATTGTCAAATGCAAAATCTAGCAAATGCTAAGGGTATTTAAAAGGTTTACATTTAATTTAGATGTAAACTTTTAGATGTAAACTTTTCAAAAATTATGAATATTGTTTCTTATCATTCACATGATTGACCTCAGAAAGAACCCCGTTCGTTTTATGTCTATTCACAGGAGTAAGTAAGGTAAAAGCGTGTTGTAGCGGGAAAACACATTGAAGCTTATCCAGAAGATGAAACAAGAGTGCTAGAATCCTTTTCGATTTCACTATTAATTTTGAAATCAACAAATTTCCATGTATGAATATACAATAGCTATCATTTTTACATGTGAGGAGAAAACAGGAGGCAACAGGTAAGCATTTTTTTCCCCCCAAAGAGCCGGATGACGCTTTCTAAGAAACTGTAATATATTATAGAAAAAAAATGTTCAACAAATGTCTGGTGATACCTGAGCGCAACTGCAACAGAAAAATAAAATAAAAATAGTTGTTAGTAATCTTTGCGAGTAACAGATGTTAGTAAATCTCTTAACTTTAGCAGGAGGAAACGTCAGAAAATAATAGCTTGCCAACACATATTAATCTCACTTCGACGCAAGACATAGCACGGACACGACAAAATTTAATTATTTAATTTTACTCGTGCATAAGAGAATTCTATTGGATACAAATCGTGGAATCCAGGATACTTCAGCTAAAAATATTTAAAAGGCACTTAAGTTGAACAATCTTACAGACTTATTAACTAAAATTTTGCGTGCTAGAGCGTGCTTCTTTTTCGTTCGAACACACCAATCTCTGTTACCTCTTTTCATCTCGCATTTGCCCGCTTCCACGCCAAGGTGGCAAGTGACACGTGGCACGAGGATTTCAGACCAAGGTTACACGTGGCGTGTGTCACTCGGTGTACAAGATGGCAACCTAAGTCCTAAGTCCTAAGTAATCTTGTGACAATTATCTATCTTCTCTCTGGAGTATAAAAGCGGAGGACTATGAGGAAGAGTGTGAGTCAAACTTGTTTTAATACCCTGGAAATAAGGATTTTGTTCTCACATATTTTGATAATTCTACCATGGAAAATATCGTTATTGAAATGAAGTGACATTATATGACACAGCTCCACAGCTTGTACACTACAGTGTGTGGTGTTGAAATTTACGATGTTGCATGAAGGAAACGATCGTAGTAATCTTGTAGGTTCTTTTCTTCGAGAAATTGTATATTTGGGGGGAGTTCAACATGTAGCACCGCCGGAAGTCGAGCATTAATAGTGTTGTCACCTAAGGCCTTTTATGTAACATTTCGAAACCCCTAACACTTTGATACACTCAGATACAGGTTTGCCCTTTACACGTACATTATTGGAACCTGTTGAAATATCTTTTCATTGTATCAAGTTGAAGGCAAACATTTTGATACACTCGGGCCAGCCAATTAGATATATTTCACGCAGTCTCAGTGATTTATATTTTTATTAATCACGCATCGCATCGCAAGTTTCTTGATAAAAACAAATATTGCAAAGATGAAAAAATGTTTCTGTTGAAACATCTTTTCATTTTGTATACAGTTGAAGGCAAATATTTTGATAAACTCCAGCCAGCCAATCAGAACGTGATGGGTTTCAGATATATTTCATGCATTCTCAGATAGTGATTTATATTTCCATTAATTACGAATCACACCGCAAGTTTCTTGATAAAAAAATAAAAAAAAAAAAATAACATCCACAGGGATATGGGGGGTAGCAGAGGCCGAAGAAAACGGCAAGTCCACATATGACCACTAGGTAAGAATACCTCATAGTTCCTTGATCATGGCAGCCCCGACCTTGTCCCAACGGTGAGATGCCGGGTCTTGAATGCAGCACGCCCAACGCTCAACCGCGGTAGGGGGCGTGCATGTTGTTGTACTAATCCTTCACTACTGTCTCAGCATGGGCAGCTGCACGGCGATCGCAGTCCTCGGTTTTGGTCTGCCATTATTAAAGAAAAGACGGGATGGGAACGTGTGACCGAAGTCTGAACTGGGGAGCAACCCGTGAAGTTGGGAGTATTCCGGAGTTCCAAGAAGTTTCGTTCAAAATCCTCAGAGTCAACGTTGCCTGAAAAAAGCTGTCTCGAGGATATGGTGCTTAACTGACGTCACAGCAGTCTCGGCATGACCATTATATTATGGGTAATATGGTGAAGTCACTGCGTGATAAACTACTCACCTCTCCATATTGAAACTCTGGCGGAGGGGGAACAAAAACTTCCCTGAAATATCTGCAAAAGGCCCTAAGTGTTAAGGGCAGTAGTATCACCTTTGAAGAGTAAGACAACAAACCACCCTGAGAGTCGGTCTACGATGACAAGGAAAGGCTTTCATGCCACTGTAAAAAAAGTCAGCTGAGACAGACTCCTGCTGCTGACTGGACTGGAATACCTGGCAAGAATCACAGGCTTGGACAGTGCTGGTGATGTCTGAATCAATACCAGGCCAGAAGACCTCTGTGACAGTCATATAGACGGGTAAGAATGCGATGGCGGAGAACAACAGAGACTACAATTCTTATTCTATACAAGACGAGGTCACCATCAGCTGTTGTCCGTATCTTCCAAAATAGAAGCAATGAGTTACGAAGGAAGTATCTGTTGGAAGAGAATCCTGAAGCCAGGTGCTTCAGAAGGTCTTGCTGCAGCCAGAATATGCTGAAGAGTCCTGTCAGCATCTTGTGGTGAGGAATCATCTGAAGAGATGACGGCATTCACTGTCACGATAGTTCTGAGGTGTGCAGTCGCACTGACACATAAGAGTTCATCCTCTGGTGTGGGGTGGCTGACTGGTGTGCTTACCAGCACACCACACAGTAGTGTTAAGATAGGGTGACATATTTTCTTTCAGGTGCTGTCAGCATCTTGTGGTGAGGAATCATCTGAAGAGATGACGGCATTCACTGTCACGATAGTTCTGAGGTGTGCAGTCGCACTGACACATAAGAGTTCATCCTCTGGCGTGGGGTGGCTGACTGGTGTGCTTACCAGCACACCACACAGTAGTGTTAAGATAGGGTGACATATTTTCTTTCAGGTGCTGGAGGCGGGGATTCCCCACAGCATCCAAAGAAAAGTGATTCAGGATTGGAACAAGTAGGTGATGATCCGTCATAATGGTAAAATTCTGGAGACCCAGAAGATACATCAAACACTTTTAAATGGGCCAGGCGACAGCCACCATCCCAAGTTCAATGGTGGTGTAGCGAGTCTCGGCATCAGTGAGGAAACGGGACCCATACTAAACTAAATAGAGATGTCCACGACCATGGTCCTGTAGGAGGGCATAACCAAGGCAATTAAGACGAGAGGTATCAGTCAGCAGAATGACAGGCAGGCCTGGGTGGAAAGGTACAAGAACGGGTGGACTGAGGAGGGCTGTCTTGGTACGATGGTCCACATGAATGCCCTCTCAGAGCTCAGTAAGGGGCATAATGGCTTGGCTGCAGCGGTAATGTCAGGTGTAAACTCGTAAACTAGTTGACAAGACCCACGAATGAGCAGAGGTCTGTCAAATTGGCAGGAGTTGGGAAGTTCTTGATGGCGCTGATTTTACTTGGATCACCTGAGAGGGTATATTCACAGTAGTTCACTGAAGGTGTAACGACCACAAACATTTTTCTTTTTGAGAGTGATCCTGAACTTGCGGCACCTGGTGAGCATTTATTGAATATGCTGAAGATGATGGCCAAAGCTCTCATCATATAGAAGAATGCCATCAACAACTTTAACATAATTCTAGACTCCTTGTAGGGCCAAATCACCACGAACGCAAAAGGTGTCACCAGTAGTTGCGAAGTCCATCGGTCCTGTGCAATATTAGAACCGACCGTTTGATGTAGTGACCATAATTAGGTGTTGATCCTCTTCTGCAAGCTCCATCTGCCAGTATCCACATAGGGCATCAGCAGTAGTGAAGTAACATGTCTCTAGTTCATGCTGCGAATGGCATCAAAAGATGTCAGCAATGGGTGGGTAGGGCGTCTGACATGACTGTTCAGCTTAGAGATACGTACACTGGTGTCCATTCCTATAACGACGAGAGGGTGACACCAGTCTGAAGGAGCTTCGCCTGCTGGTTTAATAATTCCTTCTTATTTGCTCCCCTTGGCGTCGAATCTCCTCTTCCTGGTGTCGTCGAGCCTCCTCATGCTGTCTGGATTGCTCTTAGTAGTGGATGAGGTGTTCTGTTCCACCCGCACGTCTCCCTACGCCCGGTCTGCCTAGTCTGCCCGGCCTACCTGGTGTGGCATCCACTGTGTACTAGGACCCACTATCTTGGGGCTCTTCGGAATCAGCAGAACATTCCTGATCAGACATGTTGCTTGTAAAATAGAGAGCTCTGAAAGGCTTATTAATTATTAATTCAGTAAGTTATTGCAGAGTTACAGTATAGAAGTGTGTGCGTGCGTGCGTTACTGACTTGGCAGCAAGGTAGCCGTGAGGCAGTTGAGCTGGTGTCAGTATCTCGACAGACATGGATGAAATGCATGTCTCCAGAAGGTTCAAAAGCCGGGCTCTTTCAAAATATATGACATGCTACCACAAAGTCAGTGAGAGCACCGCACAACACTGTAATCACTACACTGCACTGTAACACAATAAATTCTGGTTGAAGCTGGCTGTTGACCGGCTCTGCGATCTCATTTATCTTCCTAGAACACATTCACTGCGCCATGTGTGGTGTTAAAATTCCCGGTGATGACTAGGTTGCATGAAGGAAACGACTGTGGTAATCTTGTAGGTTCTTTTCTTCAAGACTTACATATTTGGGGAAGATCAACAGGTGAACGTGTAGCTCCGCCAAAAGCCGTGATGCCTCTGCCGAGCATTAACAGTGTTGTCACCAAATTACATTGTTGCTACATATAGTAATTACACTGGTCTACAAATTTTTGGACTTGATCTGCTTCCAAGATTAAAAGTGGCTAATCTCATTTATTTTGATATGGTGAACTGAAAAAAATGATAACTGTGCTGGTTAGCTAATGTATTCAAGATATTTAATTATATTGTTTTACATCAAAATCGCATTTGTTGATACAGTAGATTTAGGCATTTTTGCTTAAGAATAATATTTATATTTTCAAAATATTTAAGCTCCACTTCTTTTTCTGTCAAGAAACAGAGAAGAAATATCTTAAGACATCAGGTGATTGAATATCTTATGAAAAAAACAAGCTAAAATATCGCTTAAAACAACAAAGTTCCCTTTATTCAGTATTTGAACGACGCTTTTTTGCCTATCTCTTACATTCAGCAGCAGGGTCATCCTTGACCACATTCTAACATTAGTCAGCAAGCATAGATGGATTCCACTTTCCCTGATATCTTTTCTCCATAGCTGCAATGTCCTGGTGGACTCGTTCCCCGCGCTCATCACTTACTTCTTCACAGTTCAATGGAAAGAAATCTAGATGGAAATGCAAAAAGTGTATTTTCAGTGACATATTGCAACCAAGGGCTTTCTAGGACTTCAGAAGGTTTGCCACCAACTGCTGTTGAAACTCTGTTGCTACTGACTGAAAAGCCTTTAAAATAGTTTTAGATGAATCAATAAACAGTCTCCATTCATTTGGATCATGAGTGATCCTAAGGGCTGCCATCAAGCCATCAATGTCATTGATGGCTTGATGGCAAGAAGAACTGAACCAGATCCTTTTGGCGGTCACGGAAAAGAGAGATCCTGACATCACTTTCT
Organism: Penaeus chinensis; assembly: GCF_019202785.1. Taxonomy (NCBI): domain Eukaryota; kingdom Metazoa; phylum Arthropoda; class Malacostraca; order Decapoda; family Penaeidae; genus Penaeus; species Penaeus chinensis. The sequence continues at coordinate 19,620,640 of NC_061822.1, forward strand.
AAGAGCTTCCACTGTTGTAGTCTGGAACCCAACAGCTCTGCTTTACTTTTAGGCAGCTCCAGTTCTCTGACAAGGTCATTTAGTGATATGAGGTGTGGTTCAGGAGAGGAATGCGATAGCTCAAAGTCAGGGTCAGCTGACGTCAATTGCTCAGGGCCAGCTGAATCCTGGTCATCATCATGATGATGACCAACTGGGGGAATTATACAAAAGTAACAATTGCTAAACCCTTGGGATTACAAAGGGCATAGATTTTCTTTTGTTGTTGAGTCACTGGCGAAGATTAGTTGCACATGTGTTACAACAATAATCCGGAGCCCAACTTTTGTCCTTATCTCCAACTTTGCAACCTAAGTAAACTTTTGTCCTTATCTCCAACTTTGCAACCTAAGTAATGGTGGTATGCGTTTTTAACCACTGCAGTTATGTTGCGCTTTTGTGATGCAAACGTCACTTCACCAAAAATGTAACATAAGGTATCTGGGTTGTTCACACAAATTCGAGGCATCTCTCTTATCTGAATTTTAAAAAAATGATGCAGTTCACTAGAGATATCTGACAAATGTGCATCTTAGAGGCTGTTACATGCGACTTGTGATGCAAAAGTCAATATCTGCTACCGTTCATGAAATTTCTCTACATGCATGCATTTTGTCCACTTCCAAGAGATAAATTTCTGCAAATATTACCAAAACATTTTACATCAAAGCTCTAGACATATTAAAATTAATGTATTGGAATGTGCAGACAGGCTTTCAGATAGAACTGGTTGCTTGTAGACACACTATACCTTCTGATAAACTATCGTTTCTGCCTTATTTTACATAAATTTCCTATTTTGACCCAATACTGTATCTTGAACATAGGCCTCCCTCTATTCACTATTGAGAGGTTATATGGCAGTGTCACCCTTGCCTGATTGGATGCCCTTCCTAATCAACCGCGATTAGGCGCGCCAACACTTGTGCCACGGCGGTGACTTCCCCCATGACACTTGGTTTGACTCCTCAAGGCGATATGTCGTTTTCTCGGGATCGAGCAAGCAGTCAGAGCGCAGGCATTTTTTACGACCACCACGACGGGGAATTGAACTCGGGACCACAAGGTTCTCATATGTCTACATATAAATGTTATGTTGATTAGTTAATTGTCGGGAAGAGGGATAGTTGTGCACGAGAGCAGGCACACATTGCACTGTTTCCTCCTGCAAGACCGCACATTGTAGCGCCCTCTGGGAACCACTCAAATATTTCATCCTGATGGGCACTATCTGTTAATTCTTCTGTGGTTTCTCTAAAAGTTATCTTAAGAACCCACACTATAAAAGAAGAAGAATCATACAGGTTATTTATGATCTAACATACATTTACCAAAATGTCCAGGTACTCCAACTTGTCACTCTTTACAATAGTTGGTCTTCTCAGCTATTGTCTTTCCTTTTCTTCATCCATTTCCTGGGCTCCCAAAAGATATTACTTTCTTTCATTCTTGTGCACAGCACCAGGAACATATAAATCCAATGCTTCGAATGGGTTTTAAATTCTTAATAATAATGAGAGAGACACATCGGGATGTCTTTCAAGTGCCATGTGCCAGCCTCGAGCTCAGATATTTCACGATAATCTAAAAGACTTTCAGGCTGTTGTATGGCACTCTTTTCTGATCTCTCTCTCTCTCTCTCTCTCTCTCTCTCTCTCTCTCTCTCTCTCTCTCTCTCTCTCTCTCTCTCTCTCTCTCTCTCTCTCTCTCTCTCTCTCTCTCTCTCTCTCTCTCTCTCTCTCTCTCTCTCTCTCTCTCTCTCTCTCTCTCTGATTATAACAATAGTATCAGGCTTTAGTACTGTATATATTTCAAAATTTAAAGTCTACTCAGATCACATATAGTGCAAACATATAGTTCTTCTTAACCTATACATGTATAATTTTTAGAACTTAAATGAATTTTTTCAATAACCAAAATAGTACATATTGTTTTCTCCATCAAAATATCAATTATACAACCTTAATATAACGGTACTATTGACATATAACAGTGTATCCTTTAAATAAAGAGAATGTATGGTAGGGTAACAAAAAAGTACTTTGTAGGGTAGACTATTATATTTTACAATTTCCTAATCTTAATAAAAAATGATATAGAAATATAAAAGCTTTATGTAAAACTAATAAAATAAAGTGTCATCTTTCTAGAAAAATAATTAAGTACTTTTTATCTTACATAGCTAAAGACAAAAAAACTGAGGTGTACATATAAGTAATACATGTGCATAAAGACCAAGTAAGGTATATACAGGGTGGTTTCTAGACGATTTTTTGGGTCATTCTAACTTCACCTCCCTTGTGCTCATTACAACATCAGTGATGCCAAATGTGTTGGCAGAAATCTGTCTAAAGACTTCAGAACTACTCTATATATGTCATACATCCATAAGTTGTTGTTTATTATCATAAGATATTTTATTTTAACATAAGAACTTTGAATCTAAAAGCTCCATTCTGAGGCAGGTCACAGGCTGAAAAATAAGGCTGCTTCGACATCAAGGTGGCACGTTACACATGATAAACAGCAGGTGCCAAATGGCAAGTGACTCGTAGTAGGTACGGTGATATCAGAGCAAGGTTGCATGTGGCCTGAGACAGGCCACTTTCACTCAGTACAGAAGATGGCATCATCAGAGGATGATGGTGTTATTGCAATCCTAAGTCCTAGGTATTCTTGTGAAAATCCTCCATCTGTCACTTGGAGGAATAATTTGATGCAAACTTGTTCTGAGTTCCAATTTTTTATATATTTATGGATGTTCGTTATCAAATGGCTATGTGAAAGGTTTCAGACTGTTTTCAAATGGTGTAAGATGTGCCACCTTGGTGTAAGGCTGCTTTCACACGTGGTAAGTGACACGTGGCACAGTAATTTCAGACCAAGATAACACAGGGCGCATGTCAGGCTGCTTTCACTCAGTTAACAAAATGGCATTATGGGGCATGATGTTATTACTGTACTAAGTCCTAGGTAATTATGCGATAATCATCTTTCTGGTACTTGGAGGAATAATGTGAAGCAAACTTGTTCTAAGGTCGCATTCACACCAAAGGTGGTACGTTTCACATGGCACGCCACTTGGAAATGAACCTCCGGAAATACATGAAACCCATCACACAGAAATGGCGTGACATGTCGCAGGTTCCATGTGCGATGCCAAGATCCGACCTTGGACTGTGTTGTCAAATGTTAATGGAGCTTTCACATCCAAATGTATTAGTTAATTTATTATAAGTTAATATGAAAATGTTAAAATTGTAGTAGATGGGCTGTATATACTACTTGACTGGTGTCTTATCTCTTTGGTGAGTGATTGTGGTAGGGGTGTGTTTGCACTTTTATGGATGAATGCAGAATGTAATATGTAGGTCAAGAGCTGCTGCTCTTGCTGCTGAGTGCGCTGGAAGATCGCTGGTTGCTGATCGCGGTTCCGGATTCTGAAGCCTACATACATAAAGAGTTCTGAAATGTCCAGAAAGATTTCCCTCATACACTATTGACAACACAGCTTCGGTCACCCTGTGAGTGAGGCTTTGGATGAGAAGGTAATCATACGCCGTCTTGCAGGAGGAAACAATGTGATGTGTGCCTGCTCTTATACACAACTATGCCCCTTCCAAAGATCCAGTCAACTTACCATTTTCACAATCTGTGGGGAAACACAAATGTTTGTATAATACATTATATCTACTGTAACAGTACTATCCATGGTAGAATTATCAAAATAGTTTGTGCGAAAATTTTAATCTTACAAGTATTTCATGGTATTGGAAGATGGGGCCTCACATTCTGCCCCAAAGTCCTCCACTTCATTCCTCCAATTGACAGACAGATATCTGTCATAAAATTACTTAAGACAACAATAACATCGCCATCCTCCGATGATGCCATATTGCGAACCAAGTGGCTCACAACACATGTAACCTTGGTCTGAAATCACTTGCCATCTGCCACTTGTCATGTGCGATGTGCCCCTTTGGTGTGAAAGGGGCCTAATACCCCCTCCTCTCTCTGTCCAGGGTGTATGAGGATAGGTTTGGGGTGATCCCTGAGCTGAAACTACTGCATATCAGTGCACAGTTACTTGCACTCATACCTGGTACACCTGTTTTCGTA
>NC_061822.1:19649797-19659797 GCF_019202785.1 Penaeus chinensis
TATATGTATATTCATGTAACTATATGTATATTCATGTATGCATATGCATGTAACTATATGTATATGCATGTATGCATATGCATGTAACTATATGTATATGCATGTAACTATATGTATATGCATGTAACTATATGTATATGCATGTAACTATATGTATATGCATGTAACTATATGTATATGCATGTAACTATATGTATATGCATGTAACTATATGTATATGCATGTAACTATATGTATATGCATGTAACTATATGTATATGCATGTAACTATATGTATATGCATGTAACTATATGTATATGCATGTAACTATATGTATATGCATGTAACTATATGTATATGCATGTAACTATATGTATATGCATGTATGCATATGCATGTAACTATATGTATATGCATGTATGCATATGCATGTAACTATATGTATATGCATGTATGCATATGCATGTAACTATATGTATATGCATGTATGCATATGCATGTAACTATATGTATATGCATGTATGCATATGCATGTAACTATATGTATATGCATGTATGCATATGAATGTAACTATATGTATATGCATGTATGCATATGCATGTAACTATATGTATATGCATGTATGCATATGCATGTAACTATATGTATATGCATGTATGCATATGCATGTAACTATATGTATATGCATGTATGCATATGCATGTAACTATATGTATATGCATGTATGCATATGCATGTAACTATATGTATATGCATGTATGCATATGCATGTAACTATATGTATATGCATGTATGCATATGCATGTAACTATATGTATATGCATGTAACTATATGTATATGCATGTATGCATTTGCATGTAACTATATGTATATGCATGTATGCATATGCATGTAACTATATGTATATATACACACATCCATAACATAACACAAATGTGAGATAGAACTTTTTTTCCAGGTTTACCATGCTATGTACAATGTGTCATCCCTGGTATTGGCATACTAAGGAAGAAGAAAAAGTTATGAGTCTATAAATTGTTCAATTGGTCCCTATTATGTTCAACACTCCCTGAATATGATGTCCTTATTCTTATTATCAATTTTTTTCAGCTTCTATGTAAGACATTCCTGATTAAATTAGGTAGTTACAAAATTTAACCAAGATGAATTTTCAGTCATAAATTATTTTTTTATAAAGTAAATTACCACTAAGTACCTCAAGCCAGAAAAGGTTTATTAATGTTTTTTTTTTTCCCTCTCTCTTTCCAGGATAGGGTTTTAGAACGTCTGAAGGCCCTCTCAGGACCAATGATCGACTTAGTGCCTCGTGAAGAAAATGTCCGGAAATTCTCAAATCATTGCAGACTTTGGGTTGGAAATCTTCCTCTTGACATCAAGGAAGATGATGTTAAGGAATTGTTCAAACCATTTGGAGAGTTTGATGAAGTGTACTTTGACAAGAATAAAGGCTTTGCATTTGTGCGGATGGTAAGTCTTTAGGCTGTTGGATTGAAATGTGTTGGTATGTAATTGCCTTGAAGATAATTTTGAAAAAAAGGACAGAACAATTTTGTAGTGATCATATATTGTGATCATATTCATGAAGGCCCAAATTGTGTTTTACACTAGAAACCTAATTAGCCATTTAATTTAATAGGACTATAAGAGCAATGCAGAGAAAGCAAGGCAGGAGTTACACCTGAAGGACTACAAGGGTCGGCAACTGAAGATCAGGTTTTCTTCACCAGGCACAGCCTTGAAAGTCAGGAATCTGTCCACTTGGGTGACAAATGAATTGCTGGAGAAGGCATTTAGTGTAAGTTAATAGTATCTAAAAGAATGTCAAAGGTCATAGTTTGGGAGGTATAAATTTTGCATTTGATTGTTTTAAAATATGTTAGTAATGTTTTATTGCTTTACATCAGGTTTTTGGAGAGCTAGAGAAAGCAGTTGTGATCACAGATGAACGTGGTCGTGCTACAGGTGAAGGTGTTGTGGAATTTTGTAAGAAGCCAGCTGCTAATTTGGCTCTCAAGAAGTGTCAGGATGGTTGCTTCTTTATGGTATCGTAAGTGTACTTGATTTTTTTCCCTTTAATGATATTGGTTGATATTTGAATGTAGTGCAGTTATTGACTATCTTTTCATTTGAACCTTGTCCTTTACAGGTCACCACGTCCAGTTATTGTTGAACCAATGGCTGTAGTGGATGACAATGAAGGCATGAGTGAGATCAATGTAAACAAGCGAAACCCCGAGTACATCAAGGAAAGGCAACAAGGCCCTCGTTTTGCTCAGCCAGGATCCTTTGAATATGAGTGAGTAGGGTTGCATTATTTCTTTGGAAAAGTGATGAAAAAAATTACCTTGTACACCCCTTTTTTATCATCATTATTATTATTATTATTATTATTATTATTATTATAATAATAATAATAATAATAATAATAATAATAATAATAATAATAATAATAAGTATTATTATTATTTTTTTGTTTTAGCATAACTAGAGACTTTGGTTGTTTACCCATTTCTTCTCTTGTTCAGAAATCCCACAACCTAGTTTTCAAATCAGGAAATCCAATGGAACCCTTAGAAAGTAGGGGAAAATGCACTTAGTTTATTTGGTGCAACTTTTGGTAACCCTAGAAGCTTTGACACAGAAATCGAGATTTATTTAGTTGTTAATGTTTTTTCTTTCTTTCCTGATTGTACTGCTATATTTGTAAAGGAATGCAAAAAATATGAAAATCTGAGCACATTGCAAATTAAAAAAATCTACTTTCTGATTATCTTCTGATTCTAACAGGACCTAAAACCTTCTGTTGATACTAAAAGTGGCCAAGAAAAATACACACAAAGTAATTGGGGTTTTGCGAAAGGAATTGGGGTTTTGCGAAAGGAATTGGGGTTTTGCGAAAGGAATTGGTTGTAAGTCTTTTGTTAGTGTGCACAAGACTTGAATCATAGATCTAGAGGCCAAACCATAACCATTTCCCCCCCCCACCCCCTTCTTTAATGTTAACCATTAGCAATTTCCTGAGGAGTATCTTTCAAGTGACAAGGCATTGTAACATGTTATTTGGATTTTTATTTTTTTTTTTTTCAATTTTCTGCAATACAATCTGTAATACAACCTTTGCCACCGGGCATGGCAGGCAGGAATAAGATCGTGAGCATGGTACACTTCCAGTCATTGCACAAGGATAGTACATTCCACACTCGTTTACTGATAGGAATAATTGAAGAGCCCCATCCTAAATGTCTATGGAATTTCAACACTCTTCAAGAACTTAACCCACTGGATCCGAGTGCTTCATGGTAATCACATGGCCCAAAGTATTGGCATTAGGCTAATGTGGCTGGCCACTCTGACGGGTGTGCAGCTTGTAGGCCAGATGCTCATGAATACAGTGACAAGACTGTATGCCTCCCCTTTGCAATGTTATTTTCTCTTTTTCTGCATAAGCATTTTTAGCTTTATTACTATTTTCCAGTGTCCAATATTAATTATTTGATTTGCTTTATCCAGATAGTAATAGACTTTCATTGCACTTACTCCATATCATCCCTTTAAGTAATCGATAACTAGAGTAATAACAGTAAGTAACATTTTGTTATTTGTGTAATAAAAATAAAATTGTAATATTTAATTTTCTGTAATACCACCAGTGCCACTGGTCATGGCAGCCAGGAATAGGATCCTGAACATGGAAAGGGCATCCTCCCAGGAGCTGGTGCTCTGCCAGATAAGACATTGCACTATCATTTATTGATGAGAATAATACCAAGGCCCCTTGCTAAATGCCAAATGAGTCCAATCACCCTCCAAGAGGATTGAGCACTGGTGGAGAGTCTTTCCCATCACCCTGGACCACAGGTTAAATGCTCACAAGAGCCTGATCCTGTCACCCTGGCCCACAGCTGAAATGCTCATGATAGCCAATTCTTTCACCCTGGCCCACAGCCAGAATTTACCATGATTTCATGTTCATTTAACCCTCCTCTCGAGCCCAATTTTTCATGTTATCCAGATTGAATGGGTTAATGCATTCGTGGCAAGTCATTCCCGTTATCTGCCCTTCAGCTAAATTTCTCATGACAGTATGTTCCTGGTACCCTGGAGCTCCACCAAATTTTTCCATGATGGCGTATTAACTTTGCCACCTCTCAAGTCAAATTTTTTTCACCATGTAATGGCCTTGTCACCAGGATTAGGGTTATTACCATTCATCAGAATATACTAATATGAATGAGATGGTAGAGCCGTGATTTGGGCAGTGAGTTAGTTACCAATGATTTATATCATGTAAGACAATATAGAACTGTAAAACAAATAGATTTTCAAAATTTACTGAACAGCAAACATTGTCAGGGATCTTAAATAAAATACTGATATTTTAATCCAAAGTCTAGGCTCTGTCATCGCATTCTTATAGTTTGTGGTAATGTTGGTAATAATGTTCTGGATCTTAGGGGTCATATCTTCATTCCACAAGTTTTATTCCATTTGTTTTCACAGGTATGGCTTAAAATGGAAGCAGTTGTATGAACTATTTGACAAGAAGAAAGATTCTCTGGAAAGGGAGTTAACTGATGAGAAGAGGAAACTTGAAGAGCAGATTGAATATGCAAAATATGAGCATGACACAGAAATGTTGAGAGAACGTGAGTTATTAGACCTGAATTTTATGTATATAGAAATGTGTGTAGTGTATATGTATTTATGTATATCGATGCATGATGTATTTATGTGCTACATATTACATAAACTATATACAGTATAGCAGAGGAACAGGTATGATTCAGTATAATGATAGATTATTTAGAATAGCTATAGATTGAGGTGTAGATATTGATATGAAGTGATTATATACAAATATAAATATAGCTGTGTATTAATATAATATATACATATATACTTGTATATATATACATATATACTTGTACATATATATACATATATACCTGTACATATATATACACATAGTTTTATATATATACACACATCTATATATTTATATATGCATATATATATAAATCATACATATATACATTTATATACATGTTTATATTTATATATGACATCTATAATACATTAACATATAATATATGTATATATATATATTGGTACATGTCTGTCTTTACTTATACAAATGAGAGAGTATAGGGCTTATATAGGTTCATGTATTTAGATTTATGTTAATTTATATAGATATAGATATGTTTATGTTAATGTATCTGTGTTCAAGTTTTACTGCAAAATCCTTATAATATATATATGTATATTTTTTTAAAGAAAGTTGAATTCTAAATCCAAATACTTTCATTTTTAGAGCTGCGTCAGAGGGAGGAAATGAATCAGCGCACTAAGTCAGACTTTGAACAACGCCAGCGTGAATGGGAAGAACATAGACGTCAAGAGGAGGAGCGTCAACGGCGACAGGAGGAGGAGTTGTCAATGAAGTTCCGTCAGCAGGAAGAGGAACTGAGGAGGCGCCAGGAAGAGAACAGACAGTTTATGGCAGTAAGTAGAACTTGGTTATTGTAAATCCTGATAAGTGAACACTAAATTGCAATAAACTGCAGTCAGAGGTATTGTCCACTAACACATTTTTTCCCTTTCTTCAAGGAACGGGGAAATGATCTAATGAAGAGTGAAAACAGCCAAGACAGCTTTGGCAGTGGTGGCTACCAAGGGATGGAAGGTAGCAACTGGCGACGCACCAGTGACAGTTACGGCACACAAGGAGGCAGCAGCTGGCGTGGAGGAGGAAGCGACTCCTGGGGACGCTCAGCTGGTGCAGGTAGTCGAGGAGGTGTTGGTAGTGGCACTGGCCAGAATTGGGGAGACAGTGCATGGGATGGACGTCCAGACCCTTGGCAGAGTGACAGTGAGTCCTGGGACTTCTATGCACTGATTCTTTAAGACTAAAGTAAATTAATTTTGCAGTGTTTTTGTCATAGTAGTTTTCTTTGGTAACAGGAAAATAACTATATTCTTTCCTACTTGACAGACCGTGGCAGTTACCAGAGAGGCAACAGTGAGAGTGAGTTGCCTCCTCCACCGGTGAGTATAGCACACACATTTGGCTCTTTTACTCATGTCATGCCATTGCTTTAGTCATTAGACTTTTTATAAATTATTTATTTATCAATTTATTTATCTATTTATTTATTTTATTTATATATTTATATAGATATATTTTTTTTATGACTCCTAAATCATTCCTTTTTATTACATGTCTATTGGAAAAATAATGGTTACATGAAGTTTTGATGACCAGTACCATAGCTTTTCTCCCATTTCAACTTGAAAATTGCTCCCATTTACTTACGATATAAGTACTTAGAAAAATCTTGCCATTATTTAACCCTGTAACAGGGTGGAATGTACATATTGGTGGGGAAATGATTTATTAAAGTTAATATCACAAACCTATCTTGTGATACTTTTCCTTTGAATGGTGGAAATTTCTTGTTTTTAACCCAATGGCGACGGGTCACGGCTATCGCCGTCATAACAATACGCCCGATTTGAGGCGTGCGGCTGTCCGGAGCGGCGCCGCGCCAAAACGCCCCGAGGCAATGATTCGGCTTGATGTACCAAATTCACGCGCTCAGAGTCGGCGCGCTGCCGCCGTTCGCCAGAGCATAGAGTTTTTTTTAATTTTCTATACCCGACGCCATTGGGTTAAATAACTTGCTAAAGGTGTGGTTTGATAATTTAGCAAGATCTGCTGATGAAACTAAGAAGTGTAGTTCCAAGAAATTTCTTGTGTGAAACTTGGGTTGACCAACTAGCATTATGAATAATTATGAATATGTATTGCAACTTGTATTAACACTTGGAGCAGTTTGCCTTGAAAGTTGAGGGGACAAACCAATAAACTCAGCTAGCAAGTGAAATTTAGAATAATTTACTGAGTGGGAAATCCTAGTAATAGGAGAATTTTGTGGCAAAGTACACATGGTCATAGTGTTTCTATAGTCTAATATTACAAACGTGTCCAGCATTATAAATATAAGGATTTGGAAGATGTGTGTGTGGGTCTTCTTAATGGAAACTGTGTGAGTAAGTATGTTATTAGTTCATTTTGTTGAAAGGCCTTTACACAATAGCATTTTTTTTTTTTTTTTTAAAGATGGCTTAAGAAGGAAATTTTAGTGAAAAATCCTCTAATTTAATATCAAAAGGAAAAAGTGCTGAGTTAAAACAAATAATGGCAAGTCATGAGTTGAAATGGGAATAAAAGCTGAAGTTATGTCAGAGAGCATTGATATATACAATATTGGGTCAGTTCTCCCCATGAACATAAGAAAATGGTTGGAAAAGTGTTATAAAGTTGTGCCTTGCCTTTGTTGTCGATTAGCAGAATAGAGAGTAGTGTTGGCAGGTCAAAGAATCTTTTTTTTTGTATGAGGCTGAACATATTACAATCCATTTTTGTGTAATTACATCAGCAAATGATTTAAGACGTTAAAGTCTTGTTAACCTTTGAGTCAATGGTTACAAGCATCAGATTCTGTTATACAAGAAGTTTCTCTAGTCTCAGTTATTTTCATACTTATTGAGATGTGAAACTATTCTAGTAGTACTGTACTGCAGGAAGATAACAAATAATTAATTACATGCATAGACATCAACTTGAACATTCACTGAAATGAAACCAATGAAAGGGGTTATTAACTGAAATGAAATCAATGGAAAGGGGTTATGGTATGGATGTTATTGTGTATTATTTTGAAAGGAAACACCAATTTTATGGAAGAATGTAGTGTTCTGCTATGAATGTTTTGTATATTTGAAGTTGAAGTTGAAGTTAAAGATATATAGATTGTGCTGCTTTTGAGTGTTGGAAAAAGTGAATTTGATGCATTGTTCAAAGTTAATTGTCTGGAAATCTTATGTATTAGAACTATTAAATGTAATGTAATGAATTCCCTTTTAGTTCATTATTATTTTGGTAAACAAGATAACTTTTTTCTAGTTAAATGCATTACCTTGGCAAGAATACATGCTCTTGTGAAACCAGTTTGTTCTAGTATAGCAATAGCAAAAACACCCTTTTATTATTATTATTATTTTTTAAAATACTCATTGATAAGCTCAGAATAGAAGTACAATTTTTGATAAAGCACATGCTAATACAATGAGTCATTATTATTGATACTTCATTTGTCTCTATCTATTCTACACCTGTTGTAAGTCAATAGCAGCAGTCTGCATTAACACTTATGTATCTCAGTTTTGATTGTTGTTCATTATATTTGCAGTCAAGATAATTTGAGATTTCTGATACATGAAAGTTTAAGATGACTAATGTTTGCCTTGAGCTCCTTTAAATCCTCCCTTTCTTTTCTTTTCTGTTTCTCTTCTCTTTCTCTCTTGGCTTTGCCTTTGTATTTTTTCTTTCTTTGAGTTACATGCTTTATTATAGCATAGAATGGAAGCCAATTGAATATGTAATTACTTTTTTATATTTGCAGTTACAGAGCAACAATAAAAGAAAACATTTTTTGGGGAGTATTGAGGCTTTTTAGCCAGTTGATACCAAACTAATATGGTTATTTTATACATTAAGGTCCACATTTTTAAACTCGCATCAGCTATGCCAGAGCATTGCTAATGTATTTATTTTCGTAGCATGTTCGGTATTTTTTCTTGTATATTTTGATATTATCTGGTCTCAAGGTGTAAAGTTTGTGTGAAAATCAAAATATATTTTGGTGTTGAAATGAAAAATACATTCTTAAGTGTGACTTAAATAGAAACACATTACATGACTGAGTTATGTTTATTAATGACCCAGTGTTTAGCCTCGGTAGCTAGAACTGGCGGGTGGGAAAAAATTGCAATCTCATTACAATTTCATAAACACAAGGAAACAAGAATGAGACTGAACTAATAAGCTTGACTTATACTTTGATTTTCATGGCATTAGCAGATTTTGCTGCAATGTCTGGTGTGAACTACACCTTTGGTGTGATGTGTCTGAATTGTGTGAATCAAATTCCAGTGCAAAATTTACTCCTAAATACATTTTGATGTTTAGCAAGGCACAACAGCGGCACAAAGGTGACATCCTACCACTTACCAACACAAGAATTAAATAACATTTAAAGGAAAATGAGAATGACCCTCTGCAACTTTAGTATTGCTCTCTGACTTTTAGGAATAATTCTAATTAGATGGGAAATAGTCTTTCCTGTTTATCTCTTTTAAGATTAATGCTATGTTGGAGTAATATTATTTCATACAGTAAGATTAAGAATACTTATACAAATGTACTTGCCTATGTGAGTGACATGAATATGTAAAAATGTTTGTATAGTAATACAGTGAGAGGAAAATACAAGTGTGTGCGTGTGTGTTTGTTTGTTTGTTTGTTTGTTTGTTTCTGTTGGTGTTTTTAAATATACAGCTGGTGACAATTGACTTCTGTGGCTTTAGGGGGGGAATGAAACACCAGTTTCGTGAAAATAGGAAGGAAATGAGGGAAATTTTGTCTGACCAAAAATGGCTACTTGGCATTGTCATTATTTCTCAGATTGTATATTAAAAAACCCTATGCCGGCAAGCAAATTAATATGAGGCTGTCTTTAAACATGGCAACACACAATGTCTGGATATGTTTTCATGTCATATTTACACCAACTAAGTCCTGGTTTGGTGCATTAGCAATATGAAGTGATGAGGCTTTAGTGCCTTTTCTCCCCTAGATTCCTGCATGAATGTCCAGCCAGCTATGATAGAAGGCCTGTTGACTGATGTGACTGGGCAGTCTCCATAATGGACTGTCCATTATGGGGAGTTAATTTTCTTATGCTCATGCTAACGTCAGCAGACCTTTTTCTCACATGCACATTCTATTTGTGTTCATAGCAACCACATTAGCTCAATGTAAAATCTAAGAATTACACTTCTCATAATACATTTTTTTATTGTGATTCATTGCCAGTAAGGCAGTTGTAAGGCAGTTTCCTGTTTGGTACTTCAAGCACAACTACAGCTTGTA
>NC_061822.1:19677297-19679797 GCF_019202785.1 Penaeus chinensis
GAGAGGTGTGTGTGTGTGTGTGTGTGTGTGTGTGTGTGTGTGTGTGTGTGTGTGTGTGTGTGTGTGTGTGTGTGTGTGTGTGTGAGAGTGAGAGTGAGAGAGTGAGAGAGTGAGAGAGTGAGAGAGTTGTGAGTGTGTGTGTGTGTGTGTGTGTGTGTGTGTGTGTGTGTGTGTGTGTGTGTGTGTGTGTGTGTGTGTGTGTGTGTGTGTGTGTGTGTGTGTGTGTGTGTGTGAGAGAGAGAGTTGTGTGTGTGTGTGTGTGTGTGTGTGTGTGTGTGTGAGAGAGAGTTGTGTGTGTGTGTGTGTGTGTGTGTGAGAGAGTTGTGTGTGTGTGTGTGTGTGTGTGTGAGAGAGAGTTGTGTGTGTGTGTGTGTGTGTGTGTGTGTGTGTGTGTGTGTGTGTGTGTGTGTGTGTGTGTGTGTGTGTGTGAGTGTGTGGTGTGTGTGTGTGTGTGTGTGTGAGAGTGTTGTGTGTGTGTGTGTGTGTGTGTGTGTGTGTGTGTGTGTGTGTGTGTGTGTGTGTGTGTGTGTGTGTGTGTGTGTGTGTGTGTGTGTGTGAGAGAGAGTTGTGTGTGTGTGTGTGAGAGAGAGTTGTGTGTGTGTGTGTGAGAGAGTTGTGTGTGTGTGTGTGTGTGAGAGAGTTGTGTGTGTGTGTGTGTGTTGTGTTTGTTTGTTTTTACTGTTTCGCTATACTAGAGGTTTTTACAGAAATGCTACAGCACTGCAGATATTAACATATGTGACATGAATGAATAGCATTTCATATATAGATATAGTTCACAAAACTCAGTAAACAAAATGTTGACAGCATTTAGATAGTATAGAATCAAGTGGTCTTGGCAGCGTTTACGATTGCTGGCACACTGGGGAAACAACACTGAACTTCTGTCATGTATTAGCTAAAAGACTTCCCTTGATTTTTTTGAGAGTAAAATTATCATTTCTCAATAGTACAATTTTTCAGCAAGTCATTGATATCAGATTTGTTAGTATCAGTTAAGGAGGGGTTACAGGTGCATTTTGATCAGCAACAAATATTGTAGCCACACACCAAAGTCTGTTCTGCAATATGACTGTTGCCCAAGAGAATCAACTCGGTGAGTAAACATTGCTAGCACTCCTAGGATGCATGGAGCTTCTCGCAGAGGCACAAACTACTAATTTGCAAATGTCTAGAAATGAGAGAACAGGCAGATGTCTGTGTGCTTCTGTTAACAAGAAGAGAAGGGAGTGTTTGTCATAATCTTTTAGTTGCTTTCAGCCTTGTTTAAACAAGAGATTGTCATGCATCCATAGTCATGTTAGATTTGATACAGAGGTTATCAATTTGAAAGTAGTTAAAAAAAAATTCGCATTTAAAATAACAAATTATTAAATGGTACTGAATGCAATAGATGTGAATAAAAATGTAACCAATAAATTTCATACTTTCATTTAGAGAACACTTTCTCTGCTGTTCATATTTTTTCTTGCATCGAAATGATGCTGATTGTGTACTGAAAACTAGCCCATGACATGTCCAAGAAACCCAGACATGATGTCAGGCATTTGTCGGTGACCACCCGTTAAGTTGTTTTTTTTCCCCCTGTAGAATTATCAATATATTAAAGTATATGAATGTTGTGTATTTATTTACATAATTGAAGCAATAGAGAGGATACATTTGTAAGCCAGCTTGTAATTTAGATTTCATGGTCTTCAACTAAGTTTCTGGTATTGCTGAACTTTTTTTAGTTCTCCAAAACTTAGAGATGTAATATGATCTACTGATCCTATCCTTGCTTATTGTAAGTTTAGGACTGAATTGAGGCACATAAATACTGTGCTCTTGGTATATTGCTGCAGCATTCACAACTTTCCAGTTATTGAGGCTTAAATAAGGCTTTAACCCAACTTTTGAGTGTCTGTAACTCGGCTTCAGTTAGAATTAAACATAAAACCTGGTAGAGGCAGACAATACATTTGGTGGACTTTTGCCACTTGGCGTTTTGGCTCATTTCGTTTTAGCAAAAATGGATGTTGACCACCAATAAATTCAGTATAGGCTGGCAATGTTTTTTTTTCTGTTTTTAGTTTTCTTCTCTTGTCATCCCGTTACGGGGGACTGTCCCTCAAGGTTGTGGTGGCAAGGTAAAAATGGGGGGAGAAGGAGGTAAATTTTTTTCATATTAGTAAAATCAAAACGGTCTTACCGATTTTCTTCAAAACTGGGAATTTTATTCATTTTAGGATTCTACATCGTACTAAATTTGTAGAAATTCCCCGATACCCCCTCATAAAAACTTTTACCACATACATCTCTTGCATACCAGTGTTGGCCCACACTGTTGCATATTTTGCAATGAATAAAAATCAGCATAAACATCAATCAAATCCAAAGAGATTGATGCGAGTTTTTTTTAATTTGCCTTAGTTTCCCCCCAAAAAAATTCCCCCAAAACAGGACCAAAATTTGATAAAAGCTCATGTGAATCTCTTTGGATTTTATCAATGTTTATGGA
>NC_061822.1:19687297-19704797 GCF_019202785.1 Penaeus chinensis
GCTGATACTTCCAGACAAATGCAATCTGTTGGCATTGGAGAATGTAACCCAGGATGTTACAATGAGGAAAATGTATAGCTAATGTAGCATAAGAATAAAAAGAAAACAAAGGCTATTTATTAAAATGTTGATGAAAATCATCTTTGACAGCTTCTTAAGTAGATTGAAACGTGTTCATAATATACAATTTTGATAAAAAAAATATATATATATTTGCAATTAGTAGACCTTCCTTTTCCATGCTTGGTTAAAAAAAAAAAAAAAAAGGAAGAAAGAAAAAGAAAATAATGGTATGGGCAACAGAAGTTGGAAGACATTGGACATTCACTATGATTGTTTACCAGGGGCAGTATTCATGAAAGGTCATAGACTCCAAAATTTCTTTTTGACAAAGAAACTGTCTTTGCCTCCGAGAATAAAAAGCGTCTTTGCCTCCGAGAATGAAAAGCGTCTTTGCCTCCGAGAATAAAAAGCGTCTTTGCCTCCGAGAATAAAAAGCGTCTTTGCCTCCGAGAATAAAAAGCGTCTTTGCCTCCGAGAATGAAAAGCGTCTTTGCCTCCGAGAATGAAAAGCGTCTTTGCCTCCGAGAATGAAAAGCGTCTTTGCCTCCGAGAATGAAAAGCGTCTTTGCCTCCGAGAATAAAAAGCGTCTTTGCCTCCGAGAATAAAAAGCGTCTTTGCCTCCGAGAATAAAAAGCGTCTTTGCCTCCGAGAATAAAAAGCGTCTTTGCCTCCGAGAATAAAAAGCGTCTTTGGCTCCGAGAATAAAAAGCGTCTTTGGCTCCGAGAATAAGAAAAACATCTTTGCCTCTGAGAATAGAAAGCGTCTTTGCCTCCGAGAATAAGAAGAGCGTCTTTGCCTTTGAGAATAAGAAGAGCGTCTTTGCCTCTGTCTTGGCCATAGTTTAAGACAAATTTAGAGGTATCCCCTACTGATTTTACAGTTGTTGATGACAATTCCACATCATTGATGAAATGGAAAACTTTCGTAACACATTTTTATGTATTGTCAAACTTTAATTAAGCGGTTTCCTCCATATTTGCAACAACTTTTTTTTTTTTTTTTTAGATAAAAACAAGAGGCATTTTGAAACTCCTCAGCTGACGCAGTCATAACAAATGTAGTGTGTGCCACATAAAAGTATGTGATAGTAGTGGAATAGTATAACCCTTATACACTTAAGATTCACTGCAATATATTAAATCTTATTTCATTATTGTATTGGATTATTATTAAAGGGCCTTTTTAAATGTAAATGTTAGTTCTAGGTAAGTATTGAATTGCAAATGTGGGAATAGTGCGAGAAATGAAATTACTAAGGACACACTTTAGGAACTCGGAAAGATTCTATGCCATCTTTTATGTCAGTCTATTTTTAGGACAGTCCTTAAATTTATCAAAGGAAATTCTATGAATATTTGAGGTTCTTTTTAAACACTACTACTAGCTTGAAAGTTGATACTTTACCATATATATATATATATATATATATATATATATATATAATTAAATTGTCCTTGCTTAGCAATGCTGTTCTAACTCATTTGTCTACCTATTTCTTCACAGGTTTTTTTTGTCCATAATGAAAACAAGAGTTGAATATAAACCTTTTAATGTACTCCATACATTAAGAAAAATTCTCTTTTTCATTAACTTTCTTAAAACAGACCTTACTGTATTGCAAAGTAGTCTGCTCTCTCCTCCTTAGCATGACATTATGCTCTTATTCAACAATTTGGGAACAAGGAAAGGAGGGAATATTGCATGAAGAGGATGTGTTGTGTGAGAAGAAAATACAGGATAATGTGCCAATGTTAGTGTCAACAGTATTTTTATCCTACATCTAAGGTGAGCATACTTCAGTTTGATGTAGTATTATGTAATATTAAAAAAGTTAAAAGCTTTGTATGAAAGTCAAGTGTAACATTATTAATTGCATATTGAAATAACTTGTTATAAAGTTTTATGAAAACAAGAATACTGAAATCTGTTCCAGCCATTGGCATGGAGTGAAAACCATTCTAATAGAAGTGGAGGCTAGGCTTGGGTTAATGATCTGGGACTGACTTTCATTCTCCTGTCTTGACACTTACTCCCTTTCCTTGCTCTTTCTTCTCTGTTCCCTCCTTACTACTACTACTTTCTCATCTTAACCCTTTCACCTCTCCTCCCCTCCCCCTTTCTATCACCTCCAGCATCCCTTCTGTCTTCTGTAACTAATTGATTCCTAATCTCACTGCATTGACCCCATATTGCATAAGGCTAGCACATCGGACTGCTGAAGATCTGAGATCAGAAGCATCCTCTTAACCTGAATTCATTAAATTTCTCTAGAGTACAACCAGGAGTTATTTGCAGGGATGTGAACTGGGGGTGCTCATATTACAAGATGTGCACATCTGGCTGCACTATGCATTTAGAAGATTGGGAGTAGAGTATAATTATGATGAACTTTATGTGTAAACTTATATTTTGTCTGCTGTCTTTACCAACTGAAATTATATATTCACATGTTTAGAAGCTACATCTCTGGATGCAGTAGGTATGACTTTGTAATATTTTAGTGTATTACATTGTTACATTTCATAAGGAAATGATAGAGAATGAAAAGTTCTGCTAGTAAAGAAGATATTTTTTTATTGCTGGCTCTGAGACAAAAAACTAAATCAGGAAAGAGTTAGTCAGCAAAAACTGTTTGGGAAATCCACATGACTTGGTGTTTACTTCTCTAAACTGATATTAATTATACATACCAGTAAGAGATTGCTTTTCTTTTTCAGATTCTAGAAACATTGTTGGTAATCAGAGAAAGACTGAGAGTGATTGCTAGAAACTTCAGGAAGCTGATAAACCTTTTTTCTTTTAGAATATTCTAGTCTCAATTAATTTTATCACTTTCTAGTCCAAATATTTTTTTCCTTTTGTTTAATTACGTTATGGACAGGGGCAAAATCTAAACAACATCAGATAAAACTAAAAAATTCTTCCCATTGTGAACGCAGTACGAACTCAAAGTACTTCTCAGAACTTATTTCTGCTTAGACCTGAGGGTCAATATGCCTAGAGGACACATCCTCCACAAAAAGTATTTTTCCTGAATGGAATTACTTTAACACAATTCAACTGTGCAGGTACCGAGAGATGTTTGAATATGAAATGGTGATGGGGAAACTCATATTACTACTATTTATTACCATAAAGGTAAATGTCAGAAGTTCCACAATTTACAGGTAAGTGATACAAATACATTATGATGCATTGTATTACTCTGGGCACATGCTTTGGTTTTGCTGTTTAACCCATTGGTGCTGGGTTTGTATACTATACAATGTTTTTCATCAACTTTGTTTACACATAAATGGCCTCACAAGCACTTAGTTGCCAAGGAGTCAGTTACTAGCCTTGTGTTACCTAACTTTCCTAGTTACCCCATTCCTCGAATTTTTATTTCTATTATTTTTTTTATAGTTTTGTTTATTAACATTTATTTTAATTATATTAACATTAGGGCTAGAAATGAAAATTAGAGCTTCATATCCAATATTCAAAGTATGAGTCAGGGGTGCAAGACTAGTAATTTACTCCTTGGTGACCTAAACACTTCTGAAGCCATTTGTGTTAATAAAATGAGATCGCACTGCATACGTGCGCTCTTTCTTGTCTTTTTATATTACAGCATTTTTAGAATGGACCAACAATCATTAGCCCTTACTTTGCCCATCATAATTTTCCTAGCAAATGGGCAGCAACTAAAATAACTAAAAGAAGAGAAAAAAAAGAAAAGGGTTCAATCTGATGAAAAAATAAATCTTAACTCAAATCTAAGAGGATACAAACTTGCCATTCATTCCTCTGAAGAAAAGGAAGGCGATTTGAATGTCAGTATCCTCTGACAATGAAATAGATTTTGAGAGATTTGGTAACTTAGGTATCAAGCTACCCTTGGCTTGAGCCTTCCAAAGATGAAGGGATTAGAGTCAAGGTAGAAAAGCAGCAAGAATCTGGAAGGGAAGGCCACAGTCACTATCATTCAAAGTGTATATGTAGGGAAAGTTCAAGCCTGTGACAGTGAAGGGTTGATATTGTCATTTACATAAGGAAAATTTTCATTTTCCAGCTGTTGCCCATATATCCCGTGAACTAAAAAGAAGTGTTTTTTGAGGCCCTAAAACCTTGAGTCCAAGATCAACTGGCAGGATTTTATGTTACCTCTGGTATCATGTCTATCACAGTTTGTTTTGTTAAGGAGTAAAACAAATGTAGTAAAGAGACTTCCTTTTTGCCAGTTTCCAAAAGGACAGTCTTAGATATTAGAGGAACATAAATAATTTTCTTAATTCATTCATGTATTGATCTTTTACTGCAAAATTATTTTATGTATTGCATAAAAAAAATTGCAATTTATTTTCCTTAAACTTAAAAAAAAAAAAAAAAAAAAAGAATAGCATGTAGGCCGTAGCATGCTGCAAGTAGGGCCAAGCAAAATCTATTGTCTGAGGACTTACAGATACGAATATCTAGGGCATGTCACAAGGAATAATAATTTTGTATTTTATGTTAATGTAATGCGTATTGAGGAAACCACTTTTCTTTGAGCTATAGCAGGTGTCTTCTAATATTTTCCCTCTGAATGTATCATCTGTCTGCATTGAAACCATTTAGTATTCACTAGATTAATGGATTTTACAAGTTTATTTGCATAATTTGATATTTTTTTTACTTATACTGAAAAAGTGTGTGCGTCTACACTGGGCCAGGGTGTGTCTACTTGGGGATTAGGGTGTCATAGGGAGATGCCTTAATGATGATGATCTTTCTTACTTGGCAGGTTAGAATGTAAGTTAGAAATGTAATAATTAACAGAAAGCATATCCACTTGGTAATATATCCTCAGGTGAGACCTGTGTTTGAGCTGGGTTTTTTTTTTTTTTTTTTCTTTTTATATATATTAACCTCTGTACTAGTGCCCAAAGCCTAAATTGTGTGTGAATTTTCATGGAAGTTGTTAAAGAAGTAATGGGGGTAAAGCAGTGTGAAGGTATATAACTTGTGTATTGAGATAGGAGTATCTATAGTCTGATATCATGACATTTGGCTCTTTTACTCTTAATCCTTCAATATTCATAATCTGTAGAATAATATTAATATTTGTATTGCGCTCGACTCATCCATATTATAACAACAAAAAAAAGGTTAGTTTTAATTAAATATTTTGTATTTAGACCGTCAAATTCAATACACAACTGGAGGAAAAATATCTATTTATTTTTCTTGTCGTTTCTTCATTGGACAGCCTTTGAATCCATTTAGCATTGGAAATAAATTTGTCATTCCTGTACAGATGTCTATTATGAACCCCAAAAATGCAAGTGGTGTTCGTTGCAGCATATTTTCAGCATCTCCTGTTGGTATGGTTTGCATATTTACCAATCAAAATTTTTTCAATATTGCTCTAACGCAGAAATTGATGAAATATAGGTAAAGATCAATAAAATGTGAAGAAGTATCTTTCATAGAAAATTAAAAAAAAAAAAAAAAGTAAGAAAACTTTCTTAGGAATTAGACCCACAAAACCTTCCACACATTGCTGCCTAGTAAACTGATGAATAACTTCTATTTCTAATATACTATATACTATATATAGTATATAGTATATATATTTAGTATATAGTATATAGTATATATATTTAGTATATAGTATATAGTATATATATTTAGTATATAGTATATAGTATATATATTTAGTATATATTATATAGTATATATATTTAGTATATAGTATATAGTATATATATTTAGTAAATAGTATATAGTATATATATTTAGTAAATAGTATATAGTATATATATTTAGTAAATAGTATATAGTATATATATTTAGTAAATAGTATATAGTATATATATTTAGTAAATAGTATATAGTATATATATTTAGTGTATAGTATATAGCAGGGGTACTCAACTGGCGGACCGCGGTCCAGATCCGGACCTTTTGAGTGTTGCAGTTGGACCTCAGACCCCAGGAAGAGAAAATTCTAGTTAAATAGCATGAAGGTCCTGGTGAAAGTATCTTGCAAGTTTTTTTTTTTTTTTTTTTTGGTCGACTATGACTATATATATTTAGAATATATATATATCCGGACCGTGGTCATTCTTTTTTATATTTCATGTAATAAAAATTTCCGGACCTATGCGTACATTGGAGCTTGTCTAACTGGACCTTTGCGTATAATAGTTGAGTAGCCCTGGTATATAGTATATATATTTAGTATATGTATAGTATATAGTATATATATTTAGTATATGTATAGTATATAGTATATATATTTAGTATATGTATTGTATATAGTATATAGTATATATATATTTAGTATATGTATAGTATATAGTATATAGTATATATATATTTAGTATATGTATAGTATATAGTATATAGTATATATATATTTAGTATATGTATAGTATATAGTATATAGTATATATATATTTAGTATATGTATAGTATATAGTATATAGTATATATATATTTAGTATATTATAGTATATAGTATATATAGTATAGTATATAGTATATAGTATATAGTATATATATATTTAGTATATGTATAGTATATAGTATATAGTATATATATATTTAGTATATGTATAGTATATAGTATATAGTATATATATATTTAGTATATGTATAGTATATAGTATATAGTATATATATATTTAGTATATGTATAGTATATAGTATATAGTATATATATATTTAGTATATGTATAGTATATAGTATATAGTATATATATATTTAGTATATGTATAGTATATAGTATATAGTATATATATATTTAGTATATATAGTATATAGTATATAGTATATAGTATATATATATATAGTATATGTATAGTATATAGTATATAGTATATAGTATATAGTATATATATATTTAGTATATGTATAGTATATAGTATATAGTATATATATATTTAGTATATGTATAGTATATAGTATATAGTATATATATATTTAGTATATGTATAGTATATAGTATATAGTATATATATATTTAGTATATGTATAGTATATAGTATATAGTATATATATTAATATATAGTATATAGTATATAGTATTATATAGTATATATAGTATTTAGTATATAGTATATATATTTAGTATATATAGTATATAGTATATAGTATATATATATTTAGTATATTATAGTATATAGTATATAGTATATATATATTTAGTATATTAGTATATAGTATATAGTATATATATATTTAGTATATATAGTATATAGTATATAGTATATATATATTTAGTATATATAGTATATAGTATATAGTATATATATATTTAGTATATATAGTATATAGTATATAGTATATATATATTTAGTATATATAGTATATAGTATATAGTATATATATATTTAGTATATATAGTATATAGTATATAGTATATATATATATTTAGTATATATAGTATATAGTATATAGTATATATATATTTAGTATATATAGTATATAGTATATAGTATATATATATTTAGTATATATAGTATATAGTATATAGTATATATATATTTAGTATATATAGTATATAGTATATAGTATATATATATTAGTATATAGTATATAGTATATATATTAGTATATATAGTATATAGTATATAGTATATATATATTTAGTATATATAGTATATAGTATATAGTATATATATATTTAGTATATATAGTATATAGTATATAGTATATATATATTTAGTATATATAGTATATAGTATATAGTATATATATATTTAGTATATATAGTATATAGTATATAGTATATATATATTTAGTATATATAGTATATAGTATATAGTATATATATATTTAGTATATATAGTATATAGTATATAGTATATATATTTAGTATATATAGTATATAGTATATAGTATATATATATTTAGTATATATAGTATATAGTATATAGTATATATATATTTAGTATATATAGTATATAGTATATAGTATATATATATTTAGTATATATAGTATATAGTATATAGTATATATATATTTAGTATATATAGTATATAGTATATAGTATATATATATTTAGTATATATAGTATATAGTATATAGTATATATATATATAGTATATAGTATATAGTATATAGTATATATTAGTATATAGTATATAGTATATAGTATATATATATTTAGTATATATAGTATATAGTATATAGTATATATATATTTAGTATATATAGTATATAGTATATAGTATATATATATTTAGTATATATAGTATATAGTATATAGTATATATATATTTAGTATATATAGTATATAGTATATAGTATATATATATATTTAGTATATATAGTATATAGTATATAGTATATATATATATTTAGTATATATAGTATATAGTATATAGTATATATATATTTAGTATATATAGTATATAGTATATAGTATATATATATATTTAGTATATATAGTATATAGTATATAGTATATATATATATTTAGTATATATAGTATATAGTATATAGTATATATATATATTTAGTATATATAGTATATAGTATATAGTATATATATATATTTAGTATATATAGTATATAGTATATAGTATATATATATATTTAGTATATAGTATAGTATATAGTATTATTTAGTATATATAGTATATAGTATATATATTTTAGTATATAGTATTTATAGTATATATATTATATATTAGTATATAGTATATATATAGTATATAGTATATATAGTATATTTAGTATATATATATAGTTATATATATAGTATATTAGTTATATATATATAGTATATATAGTTATATATATATATATATATATATATAGTATATAGTATATATATATAATTAGTATATTATATATATATATATATAGTTATATATATAGTTTATATATATATTGTTATAGTATATAGTATATATATATTATATATATATAGTATATATATATATTTATATAGTATATATATATATATATATTTAGTATATATTATATATATATAGTATAAGTATATATTATATTTTAGTTATATATTAGTATAGTATATATATTGTAATATATTTAATTTTATATTATATATAGTATATTTATTATATATATAGTTATATTAGTATATATATATTTAGTATATATATATATATATAGTATATATAGTATATAGTATATAGTATATATATATATATATATAGATATGTATAGATATATAAATATAGATATATATAGATATATGTATAGATATATATATATATGTATATATATATGTATATATAGATATATATACACTCTTCCCTTTCCCCTCTGATTCCAGTCTCTTTCTCTCTCTCCTTTTATGTTCATCACCCAGAGAAATGTAGCCATATCCTTGGAAGATACTTGTTTGCAAATGTAGTACTAACTATTTTCATCCAGAGGTAGCAGATGGTATGTATGTATGAATACTCTGTTGAGGGAGAGCTAGACTGCTGGATGTCACTATATATAGGGTATCCCTATTATTTGTTGTTAATATTTACCAAGAGGACCATAGAGAGATGAACAATGATTTGATGAATAGCAATATACAATATCCTATAGGAATAAATAAGTTTAATATCCAGTAATTTGCTCAGGTATTTAATTTTGATCATTAAGTTTATTATTAAAATATGAAAAGATCAATACCTATATTTCTGTTAAAGAAAAGTCAATACAAGAAAGATGTAAATACTGGATGATGTGAAGCAATAATTATTACTAGCAACACAAAAGTTGGGAGGGATGTGGGTTGATGGGACCAGATGGAGGGAATCAGGAGAGTTTGAGCTAGATTAAAAAGGAGTTTGATATGATGCTGATTAACCCAAAAGCCGATGGACATGGCATGTACATACATGTACTAAGTCACCAATGAGCCAAAAATGAGCACTATCTGTCTTGCCTGATTACCATTTTCCTTGATTTTCGAAGAAAAAAAAATTTGATATCTTGTATAGTGCTGTTACTAATGTCAATAACATTATAGTAGTTATAATATTTGTATTGAAAATAACACCATCGATATTTACAGCAATAATAAAAAAAAAAATGAAAAAATAAAAAAATAAAAAAATTTAATAATAATACCGTAAAGTCGAGTAAAGGTGAAATCTGGTAAGGTCACAAGGTCAACTAATTGACTCCTTTGTTACTAAACACTTGCAGAGTCATATATGTGTAGACACATTTCACAAAAAGATAAAAAATTAGCACAGCATTTTCCTGGTGACATAAGAGATAAAAAGAGTAGTCTACTTCTTTGTAGCGTCCTTTGTTTTTTGTATATTTTAAAAATCATATTAAAATTGGACCTGATAGTCCATTTGTTTGCTTCTTCTCTAGTCTTCACACAGCATATCAATGCTTGAGTCTGCATTAATGAATCTAAAAGGTGAATTAATGTGAGATTGTTCACATTTACCATAGTTCTCAGGCAGTGCCCACAACCTCAGATTTTGGTACATGTATACTTCGTCAGAAATTCATGTTTTTACTTGTATTTTTATTTATTTTCACATCGTAGCTTTTTCTTTTTAATGCTTATGATGCTGTTATTATTGTTGTAGACCTTATAGTTGTTTCACTGTTATTAACAATACTACTAGTAATATGAAATAAATAAAACAAAAAATAAAGAAAAAGGGTAAACAAGTGAGAGGTATATAATGATAAGTCACTTGTGGTCATATGTATAAATAAAATTAATAAACTAAACACCCATAAGAGCGTGGTCAGGACATGTACACAGACACCATCCCCACTGGCATGAGTTAATATGATAATTGTAAAAAAAAAAAAAAAAAAAAAAACTAGGGTAAACAGGTGAGGTAAATATTTGACTTCATAGTGACCACTTGTGGAGTCGTCTATGTATAAACAAATTTACAAACAAAATTAAAAGTTAGCATGACAAACATATATCCTCAACAGGTTAGAACCTTTTTTTTTCTACAAGTTTTTGTTTTTTCTGCTACTTCCCATCCTGAAAATATGCTACAGTTGACCATTGCAGAAGAGTACAACCTGTAGGGCCAAATTGGATGGTCAGCAAGATCCCCATTATCAACTGAATTCAGATAAAATGGCATGGTGCAACCAGTGCCTCTGAATCAGTGGTGTCAGTGCCAAAGCCAGTCCAATTAACTGTGATGCTTGGTTGAAATGATGATATCCATAAACCAGATATTAGTGCAATTTTTACTTTTGTGCACTAATGACTACAATAAAAAAAAATTCTTCTTGTTTCTTGGTCTGTAATAGTATTCTTATACATATTCCAATTAGCAAGGTTTCCTTCAAATGTAGTAGTAGTAATAGTTTAATTTTTTTTATTAAAAAAAAAAAAAATTCTTGTAGGAGTTGCTGACCCCTGACTCTCGTTTGATAATGGGACTGACCACAGCTACTACACCCCCCTCCTCGACAATTACTGTCAACTTGACCCATCCTGAATCATCTACCTATGTTATTACTCAACATTCAAGACACCCTTTCCTCTCTCCCAGTATCCTCCACCCCATCTCCTCCATCATTATTTTCTACCTCCTCCATCATTATTTTCTACCTCCTCCATCATTTTTCTACCTCCTCCATCATTATTTTCTACCTCCTCCATCATTATTTTCTACCTCCTCCATCATTATTTTCTACCTCCTCCATCATTATTTTCTACCTCCTCCATCATTATTTTCTACCTCCTCCATCATTATTTTCTACCTCCTCCATCATTATTTTCTACCTCCTCTATCATTATTTTCTACCTCCTCCATCATTATTTTCTACCTCCTCCATCATTATTTTCTACCTCCTTGCTAGGGCTTTAAAAAAGCAGAATGACATACCTTCCCCCGTCTCTCTGCCTTTGATCTTCCTCCATCATCCTTCGTTTCCACTTCAGACATGCTTCTGTACTTCACAGCCAATATCCTAAATGCAGCCTATACAACCATTCCCCAAACCTCTTGACCTTAACTTGGATCAGCTATCGTTACTAGAGACACCCAATCAATTAAACACCCTTGTAATTCCATCACAAACAGCTGGTGTAATTGTTTTCTTCATTGAATAATCCACACCTGTCTCTGCAGTCTGGTGGCAGAGCCATACCCCCCCCCCCCCCCCCATCCTGGCCTTGCCCTCCATATTCATGATCCTCTTCAAGTACCTACTGAACTTGGTGCCTATATTAGCCAGGTCAGTAGAGGCTCTTGCCTTTCTCCTTGCTTCTCTTTTCCAAAGTAGGCCAAAGTAGACACTCATTTACTTCTCCCCCCTCCTTAACAGAATCTTATGATACCCATTTTTCCTCTGAAATCAATAATGCTACAACACTCATGGAAGATCTGTTGGTATAGATTATTGTTTGTTATAACACCTCCCACATACTCTTTCCTATTATCAATATTCAATAACATATTGACGACTGGAAACTGATGTGAAGCTCTAACCCACGTCTTTGTATCACATGCAATGTAAGTTCCTCTTTCAGTCCCACATATCCCACTATCCTGGCCCTGCTTTACTGTAGCCTGTACCCTTGTTTTACCTTACTTGCGTTTTCTTCCTTGGCCCTCCAGCCTGTTGGAATTCCTCTCCCTTTCATCTGACTTGTTTTCCTTCCTCAGATGCATAGATACCCTCCAATATGAACTAATCACCCTGTGTCCTTAACCCCATTTACTTCCTCACTTTTTACCAATAATGCTGTATGACTCAAAGTCCAACAGATTTTGTTCTAAAAAGGGACTCATTTAAACCCCCTTCACTACAGTGTTTTACCATAGTACTATGTTACCAATGTCTAGCACATATATATGTTTAAACCAAGGGTTCCCAACCTGGGGCTACAACAATATGAAAATTGTGACTTTGAATTAAGCTGGATGTTGTCTTGCAGTACCTACAGTACCTATCACCTCTCACATATCAATAAATTGGTATCTCTCCATATTGTGTTTGTGTTTCTAATATATTTTGGTAATGTATAAAAAGTGTAAGTTGATTTTTGTCCCGTTCTTTACATGATTTATGGTAGTATATGATCTTTCTCATTTCATGGCATTTGTAGTTCTGTCAGTACTGTTTATTTAATTATTTGTCATAATGCACCCCCCCAATCCCTTGCCCGTTGTTGTCGTGGGGGGGCTTAGGAGGCGGAGACTGAGACCCAATGATGGGGAACTCCTCAACCTTGGGACTCAGCCCTTGACTCAACAAATTTTGCATGGTCTTTTTTTTTCCCCCTCCTACTTTTTCGTTTCTGTCCCTTCACCAACCCCTTCTACTATCCACTTCCTAAGGTGTGAGAGCCGTGCTGAAAGGATGAAAGGCTGACTTTGTGCCAGTCCTGAACGGCCTGAGGGAGCCATGGGCACGGTATTCCCCTGCTTTAGTTGTCAAGCCCTTACCCCTCAAGGGACCCTGAGGGGTGGACCGTTTCTTTCCCCAGCCTACTCCAGGCTTATCATGGCCAACACTTTTATACCATTATTAGATAGCACATTTATTTTGCTTTTAACCATTAACCATTAACCATTAACCATTAACCATACCATTATTAGAGGCAATGATGCTTGCCTCTTCATCAAATAGCTCCACCAATTCAAACTCGCCCAATTCCCTGACCCCAGGCTCTCCTTTGACCACTGCTCTGAACACTACAACTAATACCCCCTCCTCAATGCCGACTAGTACAGTATCCACCCTAATCAACACCCCAGGAGACATTTCTACTCCCAACATGCTCAACTTCAACAACTATACCCCCACAACCTTCTTCATCAACTACCCCATCCTCCCTTATTACTACCTTACAACCTTATTGTCCACCTCCCCATAACACTACCTCCCTCAACACTACTCCCTCTTCCACATGCCCCCGTCCTTCTACTACCCCCATCTCTACAAAATTCTTAAATACTCTATGTAGCCCAGCCAAATGGGGCCAATTTTTCGTGATCCCTCCCACAGCTTCTCACACTTTCTGCTTTGACAACCTGTTTTCATTCCTCAAATGCATATACATCCTTCACTTGATCTAACCCCTATACATTACCTTACCCAACCTTAACCCATTTACTCGTCAATTCCTTTGCCCAGCTTTGACAACTAATCACTAACTCAACCACCCTTCACTACCATTTACTATAGTGCTACATGACCTTAGATGTCTAGCACATTTATGTGGCTTTTAACCATTAACCATTGTCATAATGTAGAAATGTCATGAAATTCATAACTCCTTCAAAATAAAAGTTACCTTCATTTTTTTAAAGGTTTGTATATATTTAAACAGTGGACTATTATACTTTGGAAAATTTATTCTTTAAAAGAATTGTAGCTTTTTTCTGCTCTTTGTAATGATAATGCTGGTGAGAAATACACCTTCAAAGATTTACTAATGTGATCACTGTTTTTACAAATGGTGAATCTCTTGAAAGTGAAAGCAAAACACAGGCTTGGAAAGTCTTTGATTTGAGAATGTCAAGAAATTATGTATGCCCATGCATTTTTAAAATTTATGGCTGAGTAATCATTTTATAAACTTTTCAATTTCAGGTCTTACTTAATCAGATCTTAAACAATTTCCATTTTTCTCACTCTTCCATCTCTTATGCAGACTTGCTTTTCATGAAGTTACTTTTATGTTAACCCAGTCACTGTGGTATTAAAAAGAGCAAACCGCCTGTGATGTGGAGGTGTTTAAAATGTTTGAAAAAATGAAATGTTCCCTTCACTAGTAATACCAAACAAATGATGATGCTCCTGCTATTGGAAAAAGATGGTCCCCCTATTGATGAACTGGTGGAATGGGTGTGTCTTTGTGGGGTGCCATCCGTGACCTGATCCATGATGTGCCATCTGCATTTAAAAGGTTAAATGGTAGGGACCATTTAAATTCATTAATTATCTGAGGCCCTATTAAAGTATTGGTGATCTTTGAAATAGTATAGAGAAGTGGGGGGGGGGAGGCTGATAGAAATATAGTCATACAATGGTAATCTGCCATACACTCCCTCTCCTAAATTAGAAGAAGATTTTAAATGCTTCATACTGGACAAGGAAAAGGTGCATACATCAGTGTAGTGCTTGGTGGAAGTTATGATTTTGTTAATAAATGATTTATTAGTGTACTTGAATAGGGATGAATCCTTTTTATTTGGTGATATACAGTGGTTTTAATCTTTAACTTGATGCTGGGAACCTGCTCTGTTCTTTTTTTAAGATATTTTTAAATGTCACTGCAAACAGATGGCTCTGGTAGTGCTTAGCCACAAAGGAGTCAATTAGTAGACCTTGTGACTTTGCCTGATTTCACCTTTCCTTGAATTTGCAGTTTTTTTTTTCTTCTTCTTTTTACTAATGCTATGGATATTGATTTTAATTATAGGCATTATATTTATTATAATGTTATTGACATTAGTAAGAGCAATATAAGATATTGTAAATTATTTTTGAAATTACTCTTGGTCTTGGCCTAAAAAGGGTGCTAGGGGATTGTGATTCTAGCTGTAGTGTAAAAAGCGGAAACTGTGGAAACTGGAAACTCTGCCCTAGGTGATAATTCTTCAACATGGCTGCATTACAAGTGGTATTTACATATACAATTATTATTAACATGATTGGTATTGGTCTTTATATTGTATTGTGAACATGGATATATCTTAAAAGATAAAGCTTTTACATTCTTATTGTAAAACTGTAGTTACGAAGAAAACAAAACTATGTTTAGAGTCTTTATTGGTGTATGTAAGTGGTTTTCATGAAAGTGCAATGTAAAAATTCCAGAGATATTAGGTTATCTGATCCTCCATGGAGGATTGACTTAGTATGTAGGAAAAATAGCATCACTAGTTATGAGATTTTAAATCAAGCTGCCAGTCAGTTTAGTACTTTTAATGTTATGGGTGGAAGAACTTTTATCTGATTGGAAATACAGAAATTAGAACATGTATGGAGGGTTGTGTCAGTAGGAGTCATGCTATATATATATATATATATATATATATATATATATATATATATATATATATAGAAAGATATATATATATATATATATATATATATATATAGAAAGATATATATATATATATAAAGATATATATATATATATATATATATAGAAAGATATATATATATATATAGAAAGATATATATATATATATATATATATATATATAGAAAGATATATATATATATAGAAAGATATATATAATATATATATATATATAGAAAGATATATATATATATATAGAAAGATATATATATATATATAGAAAGATATATATATATATAGAAAGATATATATATATATATAGAAAGATATATATATATATATAGAAAGATATATATATATATATAGAAAGATATATATATATATAGAAAGATATATATATATATATATAGAAAGATATATATATATATATAGAAAGATATATATATATATATAGAAAGATATATATATATATATATATAGAAAGATATATATATATATAGAAAGATATATATATATATATAGAAAGATATATATATATATAGAAAGATATATATATATATATATAGAAAGATATATATATATATAGAAAGATATATATATATATAGAAAGATATATATATATATATAGAAAGATATATATATATATATATAGAAAGATATATATATATATAGAAAGATATATATATATATATATAGAAAGATATATATATATATATAGAAAGATATATATATATATAGAAAGATATATATATATAGAAAGATATATATATATATATATATAGAAAGATATATATATATATAGAAAGATATATATATATATATATAGAAAGATATATATATATATAGAAAGATATATATAATATATATAGAAAGATATATATATATATAGAAAGATATATATATATATATAGAAAGATATATATATATATAGAAAGATATATATATATATATAGAAAGATATATATATATATATATAGAAAGATATATATATATATATAGAAAGATATATATATATATATATAGAAAGATATATATATATATATAGAAAGATATATATATATATATAGAAAGATATATATATATATATAGAAAGATATATATATATATATAGAAAGATATATATATATATATAGAAAGATATATATATATATAGAAAGATATATATATATATAGAAAGATATATATATATATAGAAAGATATATATATATATAGAAAGATATATATATATATAGAAAGATATATATATATATAGAAAGATATATATATATATATAGAAAGATATATATATATATATAGAAAGATATATATATATATATATAGAAAGATATATATATATATATATAGAAAGATATATATATATATATAGAAAGATATATATATATATATAGAAAGATATATATATATATATAGAAAGATATATATATATATATAGAAAGATATATATATATATATATAGAAA
>NC_061822.1:19709797-19744797 GCF_019202785.1 Penaeus chinensis
ATTATTATTATTATTATTATTATTATTATTATTATTATTATTATTATTAATTTACATCAGTTATTATTTTAACATACTATAAACTTTTTATAAAATATTTATTGTTTACAAAAATTCAAGGATTGAGGTTAGTAGGTGAGATTAGGCAGGCTTAGTAATTGGTCCTTGGTGACTCAAACACTTGTGGACCCGTCTGTATAAACAAAGTCACAGTGGATAATGCATATATGCAATGGGATCATTGTATAGCAGTTGACTGCTCTTCCTATCACATAGCACTCAAGGTGTGGACTGCCCTTGGAGAGTGCTTGTCAAAAATTCCTAAGAATTCTTGCTACTTTCAGAGAGTACCCCACATGGTATTAATGTATGAAATGTGTGAATATTTTATGTAGTCAAAACAGAAACATGGTTTCAATGCAGATTTTACAAACTTTGATATTCTGATGCAGAATGTTAAACTCCAGGTGCTTTTTTATCATTTTCATTTCAGTGTTCATCATAATAGAGCAATTAGTTGTCTTTTGGTAATGTAATATTGGTGTTATTCTATCCATTCTAGGTAATCTTTTTTACTTTTAATCAATCCCCTTTTAGTGGGGATTAGGTGTATTAACCCCTTGGATCTGAGTTCTTCGCAGCCTGCATGTTGCCCAATACACGGCTTACTTGAGTGGCCACTCACAGGTGTGTGGTTTGTAGGCCCACACAAATACTCATATGAAGTGTCAATGTTCCTTGCCTCCCCAATGCAATTTTATTTATTTCTGCATAAACATTTTTTTTCTCCATTTTCCTATGTTTTTGTCATTTGATGTGCTGTATCCAGATGCTAATGGACTATTTTCTTTGGATAGACTTAATATCATCTCACTGGGTAGTCCATAACTCGGTTA
This sequence comes from Penaeus chinensis, assembly GCF_019202785.1. Lineage (NCBI taxonomy): Eukaryota > Metazoa > Arthropoda > Malacostraca > Decapoda > Penaeidae > Penaeus > Penaeus chinensis. Next base: position 19,710,694 of record NC_061822.1, read on the forward strand.
TAATTTTTCTGTAATACCACTTGTGAAGTCCATCACAGTGGGCAGGAATAGGATAGTGAGTGTGGAAATAGTTTCCTCCCTAGAGCTAGCACTCTCCCATATAATGCTGGAACCCCTTCCTAAATGCACACTGAGTCTATTCACCCATCAAGAACTTTCTGCAAAGCGGTGAGTCATTTTTGTCACACTGGCCTTCAGGTGAAATTTGCATGACAGCATTTTCCTGTCACTCCAGCTCTCAAGCAAAATTTTTCAATGATGGCACCTTCACTCCACCTGGTCCTCGAGCAAAATTTTTCCATGACATGATGGTTACATATTATGAATCCAAGGGGTTAAAAACCACTTTTCTGGATGTAATTATCCAGTTGTAGTAATTTGAGTTTTCACTGAGAGATGTCTCCATAAAACACATAAATATTCTTTAGTTTAAGAAAAGTAGCTTCCAATCATTGATAATTATTATTATTATTGATGAAAAGGTCTTGGTCAAATGCATGAACATTTACATAAAATATTTTCTGATTTGACTATTTTGAACATTTCCCAACATATATGCTGATACACAATTAATGAAATGGAATCTTCTCTCAGATGGTATTCTGTCGAGGAAGAGGATATGGCTACCGACGCAACACCAGGATGGGGGTAGTGACGTGATGTGGAATGCTGCGTGAACAGGGCATCAGTTTGGCACAGCAGAAGGGTGATGCATTAATATGGGGAAGGGGGGGCAAATATTGAGGCACCAAGGAGGCATTCACAACTGCACAGGGTGTAGTCAGAGGAGGTTGGCCTCTGCTGTGGGGATATGCACCCTGGAGTCAAGGTGAGGTGAGTGTTTTATACTTTTTTTTTTTTTTTTTTTGTCAAATTTTGATATTTCAAAGGTGATGGCCAGACCCAATTATCTTTAGCAAAAATCTGTTCAGTTGATAATACTCAGCAAATAAATTAAATATAAGTATTTTTATGAAAATTGCATAGAAAAAGCATCCAGCCACTGGACCAAATAAAAAAAAAAAAAAATGGAAGAAGCCTTGTTTGATGCACAAGTGATTACCCAAATAATATTTTTTAGATCTGCTTAATTTTTCAAACTAAATTTGTTTTACAGATGACAGCGGTTTAGTAGAAGAGGCTGAGGAGTAGCAGTTTAGGGTGGAGACCAATCAGATTGAGCCATAAAATGTAGATGCTCTGGCAGTGATAGGAAGCTTGTATTTTCCATCAGGCAAAAGAGAGTGGCTAAATAAAAATAAATGAGGGAAAGAGGGGAAGGAAGGGGTAGAAAGGATCTGAATGTGAATTTTATCACTTTTTTCTTTGCTGTTAAAATTTATACTGTTATTGGTATTATTATTGTTGTTATTATTATGATTATTTTAATTTTAGCAAGAAACAATTTTAAGGAAAGGGGTAAAGGTGATGCAGGTAGTACTATAGTGACTTTTTGTTGACTTAGTACATGTTGAGCTATTTATGTGCAAACACAATCATTAAACTAAAATCATAGTGGATATGGCATATGTCATGCCATCCCAGCATTATCATTATCATTATGATATTAATTTGTAGCAAGAAACAATTTTAAGGGAAGAGGTAAACAGGTGATGCAGGTAGTACTAGTAGTGACTTTTTGGTTAGTAAGTACATGTTGAGCTATTTATGTGCAAACACAATCAATAAACTAAAATCACAGTGGATATAGAATATACTGTATGTCATGCCATCCCAGCATAAAGGATTTCAGAGAAAAGCAAGGGACTGGTTTTGAAAGATTAAGGCTCCTAATGCTCTTCCTAAAATTTTAATTTATTTGGTGGTGACTTTTGGGGCAGATGTTATTGAAATTATTGGCAATAATTTCAGGGGTTGGTTTCATATATCAAATAATACCAAAGACCATATTTTGGCAAAAGAATAATTCTTTCTTGGCCCTGGCCATTACCTCTAATGTTCTTATTTGTGTGTGAATACTAGCGATACTGTGTAGAATTTAATGAAGTACCGTAATTTCAGCAGGTAAAGTTCTTTAAATATGGTTTACTGAAATGTGTGCTAAATTGATTAAATATGATTCTGACCTTTGAACTTTTGATGCCAGGAATGCATGTATACATGCACAGCCCACTGTGGTTTTATTAAATTTGTTTAAAATCATGACTCCAGAAGTGCTTTGTCACCAAGGAATTAATTATTAGACCTGTGTCACTTGCATCTGTTTACCCCATACTATCACCAAATCCACCCCCCCTCCACCCCCCATCATCACCATCATCACCATCATCACCTCCCCACACCACCATCCCCCCCACACCACCATCCCCCCCACACCACCCCCACCACCACCATCACCACCCCCACCATCACCCCCACCATCACCACTCCCACCATCACCACCCCCACCATCACCACCCCACCATCGACCACTCCCACCATCACCATCACACCCCCACCATCACCACTCCCCACCATCACCACTCCCCCACCATCCACCACTCCCACCCCCACCATCACACTCCACCATCACCACTCCCACCCCCACCATCACACTCCCACCCCCACCATCACCACTCCCCCCCCACCATCACCACTCCCCCCATCACCCCACATCACACTCCCTCCCTCCCCCACCATCACCACTCCCCCACTCCCACCCCCCACCATCACCACTCCCACTCCCACCCCCCACCATCACCACTCCCACCCCACCCCCACCATCCCACCCACTCCCACCATCACCATCCCACCCCCACCATCACCACTCCCACCCCCACCATCACCACTCCCACCCCCACCATCACCACTCCACTCCCACCCCCCACCATCACCATCCACTCCACCCCCACCATCACCACTCCCACTCCCACCCCCACCATCACCACTCCCACTCCCACCCCCCACCATCACCACTCCCACCCCCACCTCACACCCCCACCATCTCCACTCCCACTCCCCCCACCCCCACCATCACCACTCCCACCCCACCATCACCACTCCCACTCCCACTCCCACCCCCACCATCACCACTCCCACTCCCCACCCCCACCATCACCACTCCCACCCCCACCCCCACCATCACCACTCCCACCCCCACCCCCACCATCACCACTCCCACTCCCACCATCACCACTCCCACTCCAACCCCCACATCACCACTCCCACTCCCACCCCCACCATCACCACTCCCACTCCCACCCCCACCATCACCACTCCCACTCCCACCCCACCATCACCACTCCCACTCCCACCCCCACCATCACCACTCCCACTCCACCCCCACCTCACCACGTCCACTCCCACCCCCACCATCACCACTCCCACTCCCACCTCCCACTCCCACTCCACCCACCTCACCACTCCCACTCCCCCACCATCACCACTCCCACTCCCACCCCCACCCTCACCACGCCCACTCCCACCCCCACCGTCGCCACTCCCACTCCACCCCCACCATCACCACTTCCACTCCCACCCCCACCATCACCACTCCCACTCCCACCCCCACCCTCCCCACCCCCACTCCCCCCCCCACCATCTCCACTCCCACTCCCACCCCCACCATCACCACTCCCACTCCCACCCCCACCATCACCACTCCCACTCCCACCCCCACCATCACCACTCCCACTCCCATTATCATCCATCATCCATCATCCATCATCCATCATCCATCATTTATCGCTGGGATCATGTAGGATTGGTGACACTTCATTTAGAGCCATTGTATGTAAACAAATTTTAACTAGGCAACCACTGTGAATAGTGCATGTACCAAGCATATAATGGATCAAGATGTGGAAGAAAGTAGATTCAAGTCTAGGCAAATGAATAATATGAATAATATTCTAGGCAATTGAGTAATTTTATTATGGTTAACTTTTTTTCAGAATAGTTATTGATGAGGGTGTGAACATGTGATGTTTTTCCCCTCTGGAAGTTTTATTGGCTATAATTTTTTTTACTGTACAAAAACTTAAATATTCTGGAAATATTTATTTAAATTTGTTCCATATTCTTAAAATTATATTTGTTTTAGGATTTGAAGTCAAGCAATCATGTATATCTAAACTATTGTAAAGTCACTATCTTTTATGTTGAATGTGTGTTTTGGAAGCACTTTTGTGTTTCCTCATTTTGTAAGATCCCAAATAAAATAGAAAAATGAAGTTTGATTTTTTTCTCATTAATAACAAAAAGGGAAGATAGGTAAGATTTTTTAGTAAAACTTACTAGTGAATAGTTTATAAACTCATTAGAAAGGAGCCACTAGCTTTTGTACTCTTGTAGTAAATGTTATTGCATCTACTACTTGGACTAGTCTATATCTCTATGGAGTGATTGTGTGGGTTTGAGTTCCCACAGGCTGGGTGCTGAAGGTGAAGCTGGAGATCAATGGCAGAGCTGGTAGGCTTCCCAGTTGGTTAAGGATTGGGCAGTCCTTGTTTTGCTGCTGCTGCTGTTGTGATCATCTGGAGGATCGGGGAATGCTAATCTTAGTTCCATATTCTTTGGCTTAAATAAGTGCTGTATAAGCCAGCAGGGAATGAGTTGTCTGTAATTAGGCATGTTAAAGCCTTCTTTGCATTCTGCTATTAATAAAATTCATACCCTAGCTTTATTTATAAATATCTCTGTAAAGTATTGTTTATTTGATCAGCTGCTATTATTTTTGAAGGAGTTAGTTTGGTCCTTAAATTTTTGCCATTATACAATAATTTTGTTTGTTCTGAGACCGCTGAGATGTACTTCAACTAATCCTTGTTAAACAATCTTGTGTAAAGTGTTGAGCAGTGTTTATTGCCACAGTTATTTTTGAAATCTGATAAAATACCACCATTACTGCAAATGTATCATTACATGTGATTTGCATAGTATAAAAGTATCCAGAGATGATTCTCAGATCTTTACACTCATCAGCCAGACTTAATCCTGAATAAGGGTGCTTAGGAGATGTAGACTGAGGCCCAATGTTGGGGACCTCCCCTCCCATAGGCCTTACCCTTCGACTTGACCAATTTTGCAGGGTCTCCTCTTCCCTTCTCTTCTCCAACCCCTTCTACTATCCATTTACCAAATTGTTAGAGCCTTGTTGAAAGCACAAAAGATTTTGTATCCATATAAGGGGGCAATGAGGCTTGCCACCTTTTCTCTTAGTCCACTAATTTTAATCCCCATGGTTCCCTGACCCCTGGCTCTCCTATGACCATAACTATAAACAGTACTACTACCATCTCCTCAGTGTCTACGGTCCATAGTATGAGGGGGCTTCGAACAATTTGCGGAAAAAATCCATAACTAAAAATCATGTGGAAGAATTTTGATTTCAATGCACCTGAACATTCATGTACCAACATGTAATGTGTTCAAACATGAACCCTTAAATGCAGGTGATAATGCATCTCTGCCAGTTGGTAGTCAGGCACCATTCAAGCAACATGGAATCCACCAAAATTGAGGCCAGGACGAACATTAAATTCATGGTGAAACTTGGTTGGGAAATCACTGATGCTCTGGTACAAGTTTATGGTGACAGTGCCCCAAAGAAATCAATAACTAAATAAATGGATAAGTTGGTTCAGAAGTGGAAGAAACGAAATTGAAGATGAGCCTGGCAGTGGCAGGCCATCAACATCAGTTTGTGAGGAAAATATTGATGCTGTTCACGACAAGATTGAAAAGAATAGACGAATAACCACTGAATCAGTAGTAGACACACTCAAGATCTCTGGGCTCTACACACAATTCTGGTGGAGAGCTTAGGGCTAAGCAAACTCAGATCAGAAGTAAACAAGGGTAGATCTTTCAATGGAAATTTTGAACAGGTGGGGGATGAGGACTTTGAAGCTTTTCTGCAGAGAATTGTGATGTGAAACATGGCTCTATCAGTACGATCCCAAGGACAAAATTCAATCAGAGCAGTGGATACCCAGAACTGGAAGTGGACCAGCTAAAGCAAAATCTGAGCATTCAAGAGGAAAGGTCATGGTCACTATCAACCGACTTTTTTGTTTCTAAACTTAAAATAAATAATTGAAAGGTAGCAATTTTCCATTGATTGATAATGTAAAAAGAGCTGCTCTGACACAACCCCAGACAGAATATATTAGTGTGACTGCGCTTTTAAGAAAAAAACCTTCTACAACCCCCCAATCCCTTCCCGTTGTTGTCGTGGGAGGGCTTAGGAGGCGGAGACTGGGACCCAATGCCGGGGAATTCCTCAACCTTGGGACTCAGCCTTCGACTCAACTAATTTTGCATGGTCTTTTTTCCCCTCCTACTTTTTTGTTTCTGTCCCTTCACCAACCCCTTCTACTATCCACTTCCTTGGGTGTGAGAGCTGTGTTGACTTTGTTGCCTTTGAAAATCTAATTTCCCAACTCCAACCACCTTTCCTCATAGTTCATGATTTTAACTGCTGCCACTTTCTTTGGGGTGATTCTATCACCAACTCATGTGACCTGATCCCTAGAGCATTCCTCTCTACAGCTGACCTTATTATTCTTAATTCAGATCACCCCACACACTTTGATACACGCACGCAATCATTTTCATGCATTGACCTTTCTCTATGCTCCCCTTCTCTTCATTTAGAATTCTGTCGCTGCAGCCTCGCCCTTTTTGTTGGATTTTTTACTGAATGAATACGTCATTGGATTCTGGAGATAAACAATTCTTGCTGCTTCTTCCTTTATTCTCCATAACTGATGAGATACAATTTCTACATGTTTATCCATATCTTCGATGTCCATACTCATACGTAAAACTGCAAACAAAACAATGTGGAACGTAACAACTGTGGCCACGTGGTCATATATACTATTAAACTTGTAATAATTCACACACTTCACTCAATTAAAGCACATCATTGAATGCAAACAAACTTATAAAACAAAATTATAATAATAGGATGAATAAACTAGTACAAAGAATGTAATTTACCTCCAAACCCCTACATTAGGGCCTGGTGCTGACCTTATTATTCTTAATTCAGATCACCCCACACACTTTGATACACGCACACAATTATTTTCATACAACTACAGCTGCCAATAAAGTTAACAACCGCGTTCCAATACCCGTCTATGTATTCAACTTTGAAACAATCTTTTAAAACATTTTCATTCATCTTTACTTTCTTAATTGGGCTGCTACACTTACATAGCTCCCCTAAATTGCTTACAATTTACAGTTAACATTATACTACCTTAAAACTATATTCTTTATAAAACCTTCTTTCTTGAAAGTAAATACAAAAATAAAACATTAATATTCTGAGGTATCACAAATAAAATAAAGCTCTTTGGTGGGGACTTCCCTGGATATAAAGTACATTAAGTTAACCCAAATAAAATTTTATTCCGTATATTCTTATAACATAATTAAGACTATGAATTGGTTCTCAACAAAAGTAAATTCTTTAATCCTTTTACCATTTTTATCAAGACATGAATCAGACATAATCTTTGTTTTCCTTACATGTCCATCTTCATCACAAATGACTTCACTTACACGACCCATTTTCCAATGGTTTACAATCACAATATCTCCTACTTGCACATATCTTCTAGGTTTAATCCACTTTTTTCTAGATTGAAGAGATTGTAAAAACTCTTTCTTCCATCTAGACCAAAACACATTGGCTAAATACTGTACTCTTTGCCATCTTTTCCTTGAATATAGATCATTACTTTGAAAATTACCTTGTGGTGGCAATACAACCTTTGATTTCATTGTCAAAAGATGGTTAGGAGTTAGAGGATCCAAATTCTCTATTGAACTAATACTGTCCAGTGTCAATGGATGACTACTGACAATGAATTCTGCTTCAACCATAAATGTTTGTAATGAATCATCATCTAGCCGAGTTCCATGCTGACATAGTATCACAGACAATATGTTCCGTACAGTATGAATCTGTCTCTCCCATACACCTCCCATATGACTAGCATATGGTACATTCATTTTAAAATTAATCCAATCACAATTGTTCTTTAACATTACATTGCTGATTTTTGTTTGATCCACTTCCTTTAAGCAAATCTCAAGCTCACTCTTGGCACCTACAAAATTTGTACCTCGTATCTGATCTCAACTGACCTACTGGCCCTCTTCTACCAACAAAATGACGATAAGCATTGAGTAAAGAATCAGTATTCATAGATTCAACAACTTCTTGGTGAATAGCTCTTGAAACTAAGCATGTGAACAATGGTCCATATCTCTTGACTTCACTGCGTCTGACTTTCACATAAAATGGACCAAAATAATCTACAGCACAATAAGTGAATGGAGGAGATGGTTCAAGTCTGTCCTTTGGCACATCTGACATTTTTTGGTCAAGTGTATTACCTCTTGATTTCTTACAAACAATACAGTTTCTAATGTGCTTAGCTACCATAGATGATCCTCCTACAATCCAGTAACCTGCTGATCTTATTTCATTTAAAGGTATGCCACGACCTTGATGGTAAACCCTTTGGTGATAGTGATAAATCAGCAATTCTGATATGTGGCATTTACCTGGCAAAATTACAGGATGTCTACTTGCTTCATTCAAGTTTGCTTGACAAAGTCTTCCTTGTACCTGTATGATTCCATCTGTATCCATAAATGGATATAATTTGTACAAACTGCTTGTTTTATTTAGGACATTCTCCTTTGTTTGAAGAACCCTTTTTTCATTGACATAGTGTTTACTCTGAAGTTCTTCCCCCCCAAATCCCTTGCCCGTTGTTGTCGTGGGGGGCTTAGGAGGTGGAGACTGGGACCCAATGCTGGGGAACTCCTCAACCTTGGGACTCAGCCTTCGACTCAACTAATTTTGCATGGTCTTTTTTTCCCCCTACTTTTTCGTTTCTGTCCCTTCACCAACCCCTTCTACTATCCACTTCCTAAGGTGTGAGAGCCGTGCTGAAAAGATGAAAGGCTGACTTTGTGCCAGTCCTGAACGGCCTGAGGGAGCAATGGGCACGGTATTCCCCTGCTTGTCTAGCCCTTACCCCTCAAGCGACCCTGAGGGAGCCATGGGCACGGTATTCCCCTGCTTGTCTAGCCCTTACCCCTCAAGCAACCCTGAGGGGTGGACCGTTTCTCTCCCCAACATACTCCAGGCTTATCATGGCCAACAATGAATAACCATTAACTATTAAACATAACATTATTAGAGGCAATGAGGCTTGCCTCTTCATCAAATAGCTCCACCAATTCAAACTCACCCGATTCCCTGACCCCAGGCTCTCCTTTGACCACGGCTCTGAACACTACAACTAATACCCCCTCCTCAATGCTGACTAGTACAGTATCCACCCTAATCAACACCCCAGGAGACATTTCTACTCCCAACATGCTCAACTTCAACAACTATACCCCCACAACCTTCTTCATCAACTACCCCATCCTCCCTTATTACTACCTTACAACCTTATTGTCCACCTCCCCATAACACTACCTCCCTCAACACTACTCCCTCTTCCACATGCCCCCGTCCTTCTACTGCCCCCATATCTACAAAATTCTTAAATAATCTATAGCCCAGCCAAATGGGACCGATTTTTTGTGATCCCTCCCACAACTTCTCACACTTTCTGCTTTGACAACCTGTTTTCATTCCTCAAATGCATATACATCCTTCACTTGATCTAACCCCTATACATTACCTTACCCAACCTTAACCCATTTACTCGTCAATTCCTTTGCCCAACATTGACAACTAATCACTAACTCAACCACCCTTCACTACCATTTACTATAGTGCTACATGACCTTAGGTGTCTAGCACATTTATTTTGCTTTTAACCATTAACCATTAACCATATATTGGAAATCTACAAGGTTATACGTGTCTAATTTTGCAATTAGTGATTTGATCTGGTACTTCTTCTGACCCGAGGGATGCTTCCTGCCAGCTTCCTCAAACGCATATGTATCCTTCACTTGATCTAATCCTTTACATTACCTCATCCGACCCTAACCCATTCACTCACCAATCCCTTCACCCAGCTTTAACAACTAATCACTAACCCAAACACCCTTCACTAACATTAACTATAGTGCTACATGACCTTAGATGTCTAGCACATTTATTTTGCCTTTAACCATTAACCATTGCCTCTTCATCAAATAGCTCCACCAATTCAAACTCGCCCGATTCCCTGACCCCTGGCTCTCCTTTGACCACGGTTCTGAACACTACAACTAATACCCCCTCCTCAATGCCTACTAGTACAGTATCCACCCTAATCAACACCCCAGGAGACATTTCTACTCTCCCAACATGCTCAACTTCAACAACCATACCCCCACAACCTTCTTCATCTACTACCCCATCCTCCCTTATTACTTACAACATTATTGTCCACCTCCCCATAACACTACCTCCCTCAACACTACTCCCTCTTCCACACGCCCCTGTCCTTCTACTACCCCCATCTCTACAAAATTCGTAAATACTCTATTTAGCCCAGCCAAATGGGACTGATTTTTTGTGATCCCTCCCACAGCTTCTCACACTTTCTGCTTTGACAACCTGTTTTCATTCCTCAAATGCATATACATCCTTCACTTGATCTAACCCCTATACATTACCTTACCCAACCTTAACCCATTCACTCGTCAATTCCTTTGCCCAGCTTTGACAACTAATCACTAACTCAACCACCCTTCACCACCATTTACTATAGTGCTACATGACCTTAGATGTCTAGCACATTTATTTGCTTTTAACTATTAACCATTAACCATCCGAAGTTCCTTTATTATTACTTTCTTTGCCTTTTCAAGCTCTGAAACTGTCACAAGACTTATATGGTACATTTCTCTCATTATCAATTTTCTCCTCAGATGTGTCTGTGGTTTTCTTATACTTACTTTGTAGTCTTAAACACAATGCTGTAGCTCTTTTAGCTTTAAACCAATCTGAGAAATTGTCTAATCTATCAAGAAATGGTACTTCTTTCTTTGAAGTTACTACAAACGACACTTTCTTGACTTCTGGATCATCCTCTAAAATGGATCTTTGTTCACAGGAACTTCCACAATTATCAAGTTTCTTCCAAAGAACTTTGGACCATTCCACCACATCAAATTATTCATTAGTTCTTTAACACAAAGTCCACGTGCAGCACAGTCTGCTGAATTTGACTCCGACTGTACATAATTCCACTGAATAGGATCAGTCCTGTCTCTAATATACTGAACTCTATTCGCAAAAAAAAACATGAAACCTTTTGGGGTCATTTGAAATGTATCCCAAGACTGCTCTACTATCTCTTTATATTTTGAAAATCAAATTCTTTTCTTAACATGACACTTAATTTAGTTGACACTACTGCTGCTGTCAGTTCCAATCTTGGAATAGTAACAGCTTTCAATGGAGTAACTCAAGACTTGGACATAACTAAAGAACAATGAACTTCTTCATTAACATTAACAAATCTAATATATGAACACTGCCCATAGCCATCTTGACAGGCATCTGAAAAATGGTGTAACTCTACTGATTTAATTTCTCCAACGCCTTCTGGCTTATAACATCTTGGCAACTTAAGGTTCTGCAACTCACATAATTCATTTCTCCATTTTTCACTCAAGGGTTTAATGTGATCAGGCACAGGGTCGTCCCATTTTACTTTACACCTACATAAATCCTGGAGTATTTTCTTTCCTAATAGAATCAATAGAGATACTAGTCCCAAGGGATCAAATATTGAGCTTACCATTGACAAAATGCCTCTTCTAGTTAAAGACTTGCTACTGAAAGTAACTCTTGAATTGAAAAGTATTAGATTCTATGCACCATTCTATTCCAAGTGTTCTTTCTATTGGTAGTGTATCCTTTGTCAAGTCAAGACTTTTAATGTTGTCAGACATTACTTCTGGACTTTTTGTTTGAGGAAAATTTGTGCAATTTGAAACCTGCTAATTTACATAAACTCTTACTTTTGTCAATCAAATCAATAGCTTCAGCTACTGTTGACACTGACATTAACCCATCATCTACATAAAAATTATCTCTGGCAAATTTGGCTGTCTCATGACCACAATCTTTTTCATACTGATCTGCTACCATCTTTAATGCAAAGTTAGCAACACTAGGAGATGAAGTAGCTCCAAAAAGATGGAACTGTCATTCTAAATTCCATTATTTCATCTTCTAAATTACCATTTTCCTCCACAAGACCCTAAGGAAATCTCTGTTTTGACATTCAACTTTAACTTGATGGTACATTTGCTTGATGTCACAAATAAATGCTACTGGTTCTTGGCGGAATCTACACAATACTCCTGTAAGATTATTTGTTAAGTCTGGACCTTTCAAAAGGTTATCATTCAGTGATACATTGTGATAGCGAGAACTGCAATCAAAAACTACTCTTATTTTTCTTGGCCTTTTGGGATGGTAAACACCATGATGTGGAATATGCCAAACTTTGCCATCATCCTAACTTCATTTTTTCCTTTGGGACTGGTTCTGCATAACCTTTCTCTATGAGATCATTCATAAATTTGACATAATCTTCATAGTAATCTTTCTTTTGCCTGAATTTTCTTTTAAGATTCATTAACCTGTGCAAAACTGCATCTCTATTATTTGGGAACTTGAAATCTACATTCTTTAAAGGCAGAGGCATTTCATAATGACCTCTGTCAACCTGATGAATACCTTCTCTCATTCATTTTATAAACATTTTATCATCTTGAGAAATAGGACAATCATCATTTACTTCATTAAAATCAAGTTCAAACATTTTTCTTACTTGCTCAGGATTAATAATCTCTTTGACCTTTATAGGCACTGTGAGAAGACAACATTTTTCCTCATGGTTGATTATTACTTCTTGAATCATTGTTCTGTGTACTGTGACTACATCTACCTCCTTTGAATCAACACCTCTGACTTTACCTACAATGCCCCAACCAAGATCAGTTTGTTTTGCATAGGGATCATTGTCATTGCCAGTAATGATTTCCTTTGGCTTAATTGCCTTAATACAGTGTAGACCAATCAGGAGTATCATCATTGTAAGGCATCAGTTTCTCAACTATTCTTTCCAAATTTGGCCACTCTCTGGCAGTTTCAGGTCTTGGTATTTGATCTCGCCTGCAAGGTATTATTTCTCTAGAATAAGTATGAGGCAATGGTATATCTCTATTTTCATACACACCCTTTACAATTAGACCACAAGTTTTAGAGCATGTAACAGTTTGTTCACTATTCATAGTACCTAATCTTAGATGAACCTTTGTTCCACCAATGCCTAACTTACGTAGAGCACTGTTTTTAATAAAACATACATCAGACTGATCATCAAGTAATGCATACACCAAGACTTTTTTCTGCTTGTCACTTTTAAGGTGCAACCACACCGGAACTATGATTGAGTTAACATCCATAGCAATACTCTTGTTAACTTTAATTGTATTACAAACAGCCTCTTTTTCTTGTTCCTTAACTTGAACTTTATTTTCAGACTCCCATCTGTTCTTTTGTATTAGTGCATCATCATGGAGAGAATTAGGATGTAATCCATTACAAGTTTTGCACTTGCTCCTTTGACGACAATATCTTGATATGTGTCCTCTCTTTAGACAACCTCTACATAATTTGTTTTTATCAACAAAATTCCTTTTGTCTTTCAAATCCAAATTTAAAAACTTATTAAGATTATGTAGCTGACTGCAAAATGGGCAAACTAATCTACTGTTGTCACTCATTTTATTATTTATTTCATTGATTTCTGTGACAAAGCTCTTCACTGACCTTGACTTTTGTTTTTGTACATTTACAGTTACATTACCTCTAACACTTTTATCTTGAACTGCAGTGATTGAAGTTACTGGTGCATGCCTTTGAAGCTTCTTTTCTTACAAATGTACAAAACCTTGTGAATGAGGGAAACTCTGCTGAATATAATAAGCCATCATCACTCTCATCATCATGTTCCTTGGCTTTATATAGCTCTCTATCTACAATTGTATTCCATCTTTCAACTATAGGATGTGGCATTTTTTGTAACATTCTCTGATTCTTTTTGGGATCATTTAATATATTCAAATACTGAATATTACTCATTGTTGTCTTGCATGTCTCGAAGAAATCAGAATATTTCATCAAAGCTGGTCCATCATTCAGAGGAATCCTTGGCCACTCATGTAATTTCTTTCTATATTCATTAGCAATTTCAAAGGCATTACCGAATCTTTGTTTTAAAAGCTTTCTAGCTTTATAGTAAACTTTAGTAGTATCTAATAAGAAAAGCCCACTTATAACTTCTTTTGCTTCTCCATCTGTATATTTGCTTAAATAATACGTTCTTTCAGTTGCCACTTTAGTTTTTGACTCAAAGTCTCAAATAACTTAACCCACATTGAATACTGAAGTATATCACCTTTGAAGGCTTCTGGTTCAGCCCTAGGAAGCGAATCACTAATTTGCCTAGCACAAAAAATTTCAGCTAATTGTTGGATAGCATCCTTTTCTTCTCTTCTCCCTGAACAAGAAATTTCATCTGTTTGATTAACCTCACCCTTTGGAAAAAATTAATTAGCTTTAGGATTCAGATTACTCACATATTCATCGTCAAGGTTTAGTCTCTCTCTCTCAAATCTTCTTTCTTTCTAATTTGCAATCCATCATATTCTTCATTTGATTTAACTTTACTCTCAGATACAGAATGCTTATGGTGTGGCAATGTTTCCAAATGGGACTCCACATATCTTCTTGTATAATCTTGCTTACTCTCAACCCCTGCTTCTTCTAGTTTTACATTTTGAATTTCAATTTTGACTTTCAACATTTCTAAGTCTAACTTTTCAAACTTCTCAAGTCATTCTTTCTTACTTTTTGATGAAGAAATACTTGAACGCCTAGAATGTCCACTACTCCCAGTACTACCTGCAACTTGTAAAAACTGTTTTGACCTTTCTTTGATATCAAATATAAGCCTTTGTGTGTCTTCCTCACATTTAATATATTGATCTGAAAATTTATTAGAAGGCTCCAGAGCTTCATATCTATCATATGCATTTCGTACAGCTTCAAACTTGGTTACTAGTGAAATCCTAGTTTCCTTAATTTTAATAAATTCTAGATCATCTAATCTATTATTTATCTCAATGTAAACTCTCTTCCAAGCAGAATTTGCACTCAAAAAAATTTGCCTTACAAACATCAACTTCATATTCATAACCTTTTTGAGTCTTTGTTCTAGATCTTACAATAGGTACATCATCCTGACTAACATTCTCATGCAACTCTAACCCTTCAGGGTTTTCAACTTCCAACAGTGTGACTCGTGGTGACTAAACAAAACAACAATTATAGATATACCAGTACTGCAACAGACACCAGTTAACCCACATAAATTACCTGTCTGCAGTTACCTTATTTTAAACTACAGATCAACAGTGGGAACGTAAATAACCTTCTGGTGAATACCTGTTGTCCTCTTGCTGTGCTTGTCACTTCTGGTCCCTGTTGTTCTTGGAATGTTGTCGGTGGATGAACTAGGTAAGATCACACTTGACTGCTGGGGAGAATCAACTGCTCTACTGGCACTGCAGCAAATGACAACTGTATTTGATAAAACCTGTAGGATTGTCATGCAACTCATGTGTAGTACTGCCTTCTTTGGATGACACCTTTGCTTTCATACTTCTTAGATGAAACTTGACATGGCTTATAATTTACTGTTGATGGATTTTCACTGACGAAGTGTTTGGTTTTACTAGGCTGGCGTTATGCTTTCATGGTGTTTTACTTGGGTGGAAGTTTCTGGGATGGAGTTTTACTGTCACTGCAGCCTCGCCCTTTTTGTTGGAATTTGTTTACTGAATTAATACGTCATTGGATTCTGGAGAAAAACAATTCTTGTTGCTTCTTCCTTTATTCTCCATAACTGATGAGATACAATTTCTACATGTTTATCCATATCTTCCATGTCCGTACTCATACGTAAAACTGCAAACAAAACAATGTGGAACGTAACAACTGTGGCCACGTGGTTCTATAGACTATTAAACTTGTAATAATTCAAACACTTCACTCAATTAAAGCACATCATTGAATGCAAACAAACTTATAAAACATAAAATTATAATAATAGGATGAATAAACTAGTACAAAGAATGTAATTTACCTCCAAACCCCTTCATTAGGGCCTGGTGCTGTTAGGCAACCACAGCTGCCGATGAAGTTAACAACCGCGTTTCAATACCCGTCTATGTATTCAACTTTGAAACATAATCTTTTAAAACATTTTCATTCATCTTTACTTTCTTAATTGCGCTGCTACACTTACAATTTCCATTGGTCCAGTTCTCCTTTCTCCTACTTCATATATACCACTTCACCATGGAACACATTTGGAGGTATAGGGTCTTGAGGGTCGAGGAATAGCTATATAGGCAGCTCTTAGAACTGTAGTTGTGAAACATTGTGTCATATCTGGTGGTGCTTTGATAGAGCCGACTGGCGTACTTTCACTTCACTCTCTGCTATCCATACCCCTCCATCCTCCCCCTCATCCATTTCAGATATGACACAATGTTTCACAACTACAGTTCTAAGAGCTGCCTATATAGCTATTCCTCGACCCTCAAGACCCTATACCTCCAAATGTGTTCCATGGTGAATTCTGATTGCACTAAAGTGCTTCGCTGAAAATGTGCAGCCTGGAAGTTACCGCTACAAACAAAGTACCCCAAATCAACTATCAGCCTTTATCTCCTTTAAAAGAGTATCCGCTTGTCTTCGTACAATCCAGAATAGTAAACAAATAGCTCGCGAAATGATGTTTCCTCAATTACATCCTCTACATCTATGTCAAATGTTTGGCACCGGATCCATAAACTATCAGGCAAACATCCCCCCCCCCCCCATCCAGCCCCCGTCCTCCATATTCGAGATACCCTCATCTCTGATCCTTTCCAAGTCGCTAATGAACTGGGTGATTATTTCAGCCAGGTTAGTAGTGGTTCTCACCTTTCTCCACTTCTATTAAGACCATCAGGGAACGCACCCCCATTATCTTCACCCTATCCTCCGCTCAGTCCTATAATGCTCCTTTTTCTTCCTCTGAACTCAATGCTGACTTACAGTCGTGCCGCAACACTCATGAAGGGCCTGACGGTATTCACTACCGTATGCTCTGGCAACTCCCATCTTCCTCCTTATCCTTCCTATTAACAATTTACAACCACATATGAACATCAGGAAATTTTCCTTCTCATTGGCGAGAAGCTCTTATTCTCCCCTTCCTGAAACCCAATAAATCGGGTAACCTACCTCAAGGATATTGTTCCATCGCAATAACTAGCTGCTTGTGAAAACTACTAGAGCGAATGGTTAACTTCCGCTTAATGTGGTATCATGAATCTCACAATCTCCTCTCTCCTTCCCAGTTTGTTTTCCGCCGTGCCCGAAGCACACCTGACCCCCTTGCTCATTTTGAGACATTACATAAACATTTGCACGCCATGAATCCGTACTAGCTATATTCTTTGACCTAGAAAAAACATGATACTACATGGCGGTACCATATTCTCCAACAATTGTCCTCTCTAGGCACATGTGGAAACATGGGTGTCTAAGTCTTTCCTCTCCCAATGCACTTTTCAGGTTAATATTGCCTTTCCCACATCACTCCAAACTGTCCTAGCGAGACAATATCCTTTACATTAAAGAAAAAGCTCGCCGCCGTCTCCGAATCTTACAAACTCTATACAATATATCCTGGTGCTCAGATCGCAAAACTCTCCTTCATCTTCATGCTACCTTGATCCTTTCCACTCTCGATTATGGATGCCATATCTACTCCTCTCCCTCAACTTCTCTCCTTGCCCATCTTGATACAATCCATCACTGTGTTCTTCGATTAGGTGCCTTCTGCTCCTCTCCAGTTGAGAGCCCGTTTCTGTCCATTCTGTCCCTCCATGGCTTATACCTTACCCCCTTATTTGCTCCTGTTTTCCCTGACCCACCAAAATCAAATATTCCTCCTGCTGTCCTTCTCACCCAATTCTTTGACCAAGTCTCCATTCATTCCTCCAGTAGTCATGTTTACACTGATGGCTCCAAATCCACCTCCAGTGCTAGTTTTACAGTAACCTTCCCAACTCGTACTTTCAAATACCCCCTCCCTCCTGAATCCAGTGTCCTCACTACAGAACTGTATGCACTCCTTTTTGCCTTAAAACACATACACACTCCCCTCTTCCTCTTTCACAATTTACTCCTGCAACTCACTCTCAAAGTCAATACGCTCGACCAACCCCCTTGTTTGTAAGATCCAGAACTGGTTGTTCTATCTGTCCACATGCCATAAAACAACCCAGCCCAGCCATGTTGGAATCCCTGGCAATGAACAGGCAGATACTCTAGCACGCTACACCGCTATGTCCACATCATACCAACCACGTTTTTCACGTATCCCAGCCACGGATTATTACCCACACATTAAGGCCTTCTTGTATAATTGATGGCAATCTTTCTGGTCAAGTCTCCGCACTAATAAATTACATAATGTAAAACTATCAATCTCCTGGTCAGCATCATTTCATCAGAACAGACGTTGGGAGACGGCTCTCGCCCGCTTACACAATGGCCACACCTGTCTAACACACTCCTATCTGATGTCAGACTCCGATCTACCCCTATGTACCCTATGTAATGTCCCTCTTTCGGTTCCACACATTCTATTGTCATGCCCATGTTTTGATGCAGCCTGCTTTCCCCTACCTATCCTTAGGTAATGTAATGTGGTTAGATCAAGTGAAGGATATATATGCGTTTGAGGAAGGAAAACAGGTTGTCCAAGCGAAAGTGTGAGATTCTGTAAGGATGTCTGATAGGTTTGGAGGTCGGTGAAGGAAGGATAGGTAGGGGAAAGCAGGCTGCATCAAAACCTTCATGGAGCATATGTTGAAAAATAAACATACCTGAAACCGTTTTTTCATACTGTCCTTTTTCCACAAACTTTATACTACTTCACTCAACACCATCTCTTCCACAAAGCCCCGTCCTTATACTACCATTTAGTTTTTCTTCTCATATGATCCCTTCTATAGCCCCTATAGGCCTGTCCAGACAAGCGGGCCGGATAGGGGGGGGGGGGGGTTATGCCCGTTAATGAGCACATTTGACGGGGAAACCAAAATCGCCAGGCAGTGCTGATGGCTTGAGCTTCTATTGTTCTAGTTTCTCAGGTTTGTGCTAGTAAGGTATAAAATGTGCTTATGTATATTCTTAAATATTTTCTGAAATCTTGAAAAAGCTGCTCATGGCTATGTTGTCTTGTGTGGCTTCCATAAATATCTTTATTATTGAACTATCTTTGCACCATCATTTTTCTTTTTACGCAAATCAGTTATGCAACACAATATTTTCTTGACAATGCTAGGCGCCATGCACACTACTGGCATCGTCGGGTACACTCGTCGATACATGAACTCGGCGATGTGAACAGCATTCACGGGCAAGCCTGGTTGAGTTTGCCTGCCAAACGCGCAGACACACCAGCTTGTCTGGTTAGACTTTTGTTCTGATACCACTCTTCTTTTCCAACAATACTATCAAAAATTAGTCAGCAATCTTTTTCCGCAGCTGCCCCGTATGCTTCTACCTTTTCACAGTTACATCTGAATGATTGACTTCACTGCCCAGCCTCATCCCTCCCTCAATACTTGTACCGGAACGGTATCCATCTCCCTGGCAGGTTACCCTGTCTACGATAGTGATTGGTCAGACTGTGGAGAAGACTTGCTCGCCTGTCTCGTTGTGACTATGATGCAGTATCAGTACAATGCTACACGATTCCCCCAAGACTGTTGAAGTCTACCAATATCAAAGATTACCTTCTATAGACATGACCTTCCCCATCAGTGTCAGAGTTGGCATCTAGGCCACCCTACCAAACACTGCCCTTCCACAGCTTGATTTCCTCTATGTATCCACCCTGGTCATGGTTGATTAAACTTCTCTGCACAGTCACGCACATTTGTGGCTCCCAAAATAGAATTGATAGTGGTTGCCTTGCCTACAAGTTTGGGTCTGAGGTGGAAGTTCTCAGATTCTCAGATAAAAAAGCATGCAGAAGAGGTTTTTCTCAAGGTCAATACACGTCTGAGTAGAATTGAGGGTCACTTGATCTGAACCATGTCAGAGCAGCTATTTTTACATCTTTAATAGATGGAAAATTTCAATGATTTTTTTTTTAAAGTTTGGAAACAAGAAGGAGCTAAACTGGATGTTGGACGATTTCCTATCGAAATTCATGTAGCCGAGAGCAGTTCATGATGGAAGAGAACACATGGATACAGCTTTTCAGAGCGTTTTTCTTAAATTATTTGGACAGCTTTCTCAAAATGCATTCATAATAAGCAGATGTAATTGTTTTCTTGCTCTCAAGATAGTCAACCCGCAAAATACCCTCTGCATCCCAGGAGATAGCGGCTCAGATTTTGCTTTGACAAGTTCACTTCCACCCCTATGCATCCACTGCTCTGGTTGAATTTTGTCCTCTGAATCGTACAGGTAGAGCCATGTTTCATCCCCTGTCACAGTTCTCTGCAGAAAAGCTTCAGACACCTCATTCCACTTGTTCAAAATTTCAATTGAAAGATCTACCCTTGTTTGCTGCTGATCTGGGTGCAACAGCCTTGGGTGTGCAGAACCCACATAGATGTTGAGTGTGTCTGCTACTGATTTAGCATCAATGTTTTTCTCACAAACTGACGTTGATGGCCTGCCACTGCCAGGCTCATCTTCAATTTCGTTTCTACCACTTCTGAACCGACTTATCCATTTGCATGTTGTTGTTTTATTTGGGGCATTGTCACCATAAACTTGTACCAGAGCGTCAATGATTTGCCTATTCTCCCAACCAAGTTTCATCATGAATTTAATGTTTGTCCTGGCCTCGATTTTGGTGGATTCCATGTTGCTTGAATGGTGCCTGACTTTCAACTGGTGGCGATGCGTTATTACCTGCATTTAAGGAATCATGTTAAAACACGTTATAACACGTTGGTACAAGAATGTTCAGGCGCATTGAAATCAAAATCCCTTTTTGAAGCCCCCTCAAAGTATGTGTGTGTGTGGGGGGGGGGGGTATATACATCCATATATATATATATATATATATATATATATATATATATAAATATATATATAAATATATTTATGTATATATATGTATTTATACACATGTGTATATATACATACACACATATACACATACAAACAGTACATATATATATATATATATATATATATATATATATATACATATACTGTTTGTATGTGTATATATGTGTGTATGTATATATACACATGTGTATAAATACATATATATACATAAATATATATTTATATATATCTTATGATTTCGTTTTTATTATATGTCACATCTCCGTCTGGTTTCTTTATTGCATATATTTGATTTCTCCATATTCTTAGTCTACTCTTAGCTGTTTTCATGCGGGTACCTGAGATCACTGTTTCATTTATTATTTGAGTATTGAATTTCCGCACATCTTATCTCTTCTTTTTGTTTATAGTTTTTGCTAGTTCAGCTAATTCTACGTTTTTGCATAAGTTCTTTAATTTCTATCGAGAGCTTACTGGAGCTTTGTTTGACGTTCTTACCGCCTACTTCAAGTGCAGCTCCTTTTATTATGTCATTGAACTGTTTGTTGATTTGGGCAGTGTTGAGATCTTCGTTGCTGAGAAGTGAAAGTCTGTTTTAGATGTTAATGCTAAATTCTGTCGCTTTGGTCTTCAAGTTAGTTGGCTGCGGTTTTTGTATGAGTTTATTCCTTACCCTTCTGAGGTGTAATTTAATTTGGCCTCTGACCAACCTATTTACTTTATTAATGCTATATCGCGCCTATTTGAAAATAAGAAGTCTTTGATGTCTGATGGCGACTTCCATGTCCACTTCCGCTCTAGTCTTTTTTCGAAAAATGTATTCATGATATTGAGCGATCGAGCCTCCGCAAAATCGACTAGCTATCATTACTATCCCCTATCATTCCTAGTGCCTACTCCATGATTCCCATCTACGGTTTCTCCTTCTGTCTTTTTACCTATTTTGGCATTAAAGTCTCCCATAATTATTGTGAAATGGATTTTTACTCTTTCGCTAGCTAAATGAACATCATAGAAGCTCTCTATTTCGTCATCACTGTGGATGCAGGTTGGAGCATAGACTTGAACAAGCTTTAAGTTGTACCTATTATATTTAGTTTTATTATTACTGAAGCCACTCTTTCGTTTATACTATGGAATTCTACTATATTCTTTTCTAAACGTTTGTTAACTAAGAAACCTACCCCTAATTCTTGCTTGCTACCCTGTGGTTTGCCTCTCCAATAGAAGACGTGTCCATCATTTAGTATATTCTGTTCTTCGCCTAATCTTCTGACCTCACAGACTCCCACAACACCCCATTTAATGAAGGAGAGTTCCTCAAGTAATGCTAGAAAGTCTGATTCTTCTTCTTTATGATTTGCAAAGTTCTAGCTTCGCCCGGGCCTTCTAAATATGTTTGTCTGACACTCGGTGCTTACCGTGGCGGCGGGATTGCCAGCAGGCGCTCCTGTCGCCATGGTGTAAGCATATCGCACAGCCTCTTTACTAGCACGGCGGCTGTTATGGGCGGTCCCTGTCTCAGGAATTGTGTATGGTCACAATTTTCTAAGTAGTGGACTAGTGTGGCGTTCGGCTCGCCGCAGTGCCTGCAGCACCTTTCATCGAGTTCGATTATTGTGATAATCTGCCATGCACAGTGGCAGATTATCGGTACCTTTGATGATTACTTCAGAGAGTGCCAGTGGTTCATAGCCTGTGGCGTCTGAGTACTAGCTGGCCGAGGGGGAGGTTCTCGTTTCCTCTCTGTGGAGCTGCCGTAGGAAGGTACAACCGACCAAGGCACTCTTCTGCTTAAGTAATTTTCGGCTCGGTTTTATCGTCATGGGATTTGGGGCATACCCTTGCCAGCAACGGCTAGTCTGTCTGCTAGCTCGTTCCCTCTGATGCCGATGTGGCTTGGGACCCAGTTGAGGATAATTCTTCTACCCTGAGCATGAATTCTCTGTGCCATTGTGAGAATCGTGGTCAGTAGGTAGATGTTGTCTGTGGGTGAGCTGTGATGAAGACAGTCAATGGCTGCCCTGGAGTCTGTGTATGACCACGTGTCCTTCCCTTAGGGACGCGTGGGCTAGGGATCCCATGATTGCAACTGCCTCTGCCTGTAGCGAGGAGGCGTTGTCTGTTACCCTCATGGATTGCATGGCGTCCCCTGCTGCAAAGCCGGCGCCTGCAACGTGGCTCAAGGGATCGACCGATCCATCCGTGTAGTATGTTCTACTACCCGGAGGGTAGTGAACCCGTGGAGGTGTTCGTGCGGGGGGGCCCATTTTCCATTGAAGCCGGTTTAGTACCATGGCCGTCTTGGCCAGGCAGCTGAGCAGAGAGATGGGGCGGTACTTCCCCGGCTCCTTTGGTTTTGGGATGGGAACTATTGTAGCACTCTTCCAACTCTGGGGTCGAGTTAAAGTTTCCCAGGACTTGTTGATGAGTTGCAAGAGTGCACGCTCACCTTCTAGTCCTAGGTGGGAGATAATGGGGTACAAGATCCCATGTCTTGCCCTCAGCCCGGCTAGCAGACTGTTGCTGCTCGTTCTCGCATAGAACTCGTGCGCCAGTCTGTTAGCCTCTGCTTGGGGGTCGTGATGCGTGCACCTCGCTTGACCCGTTGCCACAGCTCTGAAAGGGTGGTTTGGTGGTCGATGGACTCACACCATTCCAGCCATTTTTCCTGTCTCACTCTGTTGGCAGTTTCCTTGGCATCCGTGACAGCATCCCTTAGGAGGGATAAGTTGTCGGGGGTTCTTTGCCTTTGGAATAATTTTCAGCACATGTTCACCCTGTGGTTGACCTCCCTTCTGGACCCAGGCCAGACAGAGGGCCAAGGCGTTTTGAAACGCCTGCCAGTTGACCTTGTCTGTTTTCCATCTTGGATTCGGTCTTAGGATTTCGCATCCATGAGGGTAGTTATAGTGCCGTAATGGTCACTTGTGACGGTCTCATCGACACACCAGCCAATCCTCCCCACCAGAGTCGCAGTGGCCAGGGTGAGGTCTAGGACCCCTGCTCTGACATGCGTTGGCTCTTGGGTGTTGAGGAGAGCAATCTCAGGGAATATCTCTAGCACGTCGGCTATGTGATAGCCGGCCGCATCCGGTGCCCGGCAGGGAGCCAGGATGGGGTGGTGTGCATTGAAGTCTCCCCCTATGATCACTCGGTCGTGTGCAGCAGAAGCACAGACCTGGCTGATGTCTAAGCTTCTACAGCGTGGCCGGCTGTACACGTTGTACAGTTTGAGGGGCCCCCCGGCCAGTCCGGGCACGACAAAGGTCGCGGGCTCGCGCCACGCAGCCGGCCGGGGGCCGACGGGGTAACCATTCCCCGTGCCGCCCCGCTTCTCGGTCGGTTTGTGGCCCTGCCCTTCACACAGGCGACCGCTCCCGTCTAGACGTCCGGAATGGTTTTCGAGTACCGCCCCCCCCTCACTGAGGTGAAACAACCTTTGGATGGTTGCTTCAGAGGGATGAAAGGAACCAGCTGACAAAAAGGACAAAACCCCCCTTCCCTCACTGAGGTGAAACAGCCTTTGGATGGCTGCTTCAGAGGGAAGGGGGAAACAATTTGAAAAGACACAGGTCCTTTCCTTCCTCACTGAGGTGAAACAACCTTTGGGTGGTTGCTTCAGAGGAATGTAAGGAACTGCCTGGCAAGAACGCAAAACCTCCCTTCCCTCACTGAGGTGAAACAGCCTTTGGGTGGCTGTTTTAGAGGGAAGGGTGAACCACTTCGAAAAGACACAGGTCCTTTCCTTCCTCACTGAGGTGAAACAACCTTTGGGTGGTTGCTTCAGGGGAACGAAAGGAAGTGCCTGACAAGAACGCAAAACCTCCCTTCCCTCACTGAGGTGAAACAGCCTTTGGGTGGCTGTTTTAGAGGGAAGGGGGAACTACTTTGAAAAGACACAGGTCCTTTCCTTCCTCACTGAGGTGAAACAACCTTTGGGTGGTTGCTTCAGAGGGATGAAAGGAACTGCCTGGTAAAAGTGCAAGACTCCTCTTCCCTCACTGCGGTGAAGCAACCTTTGGGTGGCTGCCTCAGAGGGCTGAGCAAAAGGGCTCCAAACAATGATGTCTCGTAGGTGGAAGGGCATCCCCTCTGGTCTCTCCCCAGGGGTTTACACCTACCCACGCGTTTGCCGTGCGTGGCAGCCTTGTGCGCTGTGGAGACGGGAGTCCTGGAGGTTGAGCGATGCCGTGAACGAGTACGCCCTGCGGCTAGCAACACGCCTCTTTGGTCCTCTATTCCAGCAAGATAGGCGGCCTGATCCCGGCCCGGTCACGGTCAATCGGCTGGTCTCCCCCGGGAGGCTAGGGTCAAGCAGTCATGCCGCCATTGGCACTCACAATGTTCCGTGAGTGCCGTCACAATGGCTATTGGCTGCGTATATCCTCTCATCACTCCTGTTGCTGTTAGACACTGGTTCTGACACTCAGCTTCCCCTTGTTGGACTCCGTGGTGGGTGGGGGCGTGAGAGGATGAAACACTTACCAATTCATGGATAAAACAATCAAACACCCCCCACAGACTGAACTTACAGTTGACGAACCGCGCAAGGCCCAGACCACGGTAGTCACCATGAAGGCATATGCGCCTTCCGGTGGCAAAAGAAAGCCCCAAGCACAGGATGACACTGTCACCCCTGCTGCTAAGGTGGACAAGACCGAAGCCAATGGGTCTGTCCACCGAATAGTCAAAGATCTTGACTCGCGAGCTGGCCTCTCCAGGCCAGCAGCTAAGCCAGGGAGGCCCCTGAGTTCACAGACGGCCTCCCCGACTGAGAGGGGAGAGCAGGCTGAACCAGCCGCATCAGCTCCTGCCTCCTCAAACAAGCCCGAAAGCCGAAAGGGCGGGCCGAAGCGTCCGAGGCCGGATACCGACTCTGATGAAGAGTCGGGACCCCCTAAACGCTTCACCCAGTTCAAAGTGCCAGCTAAACCCGAAGGCTTCGACAATGCCTACCAATTGGTCAGGGCATTGGAGTTGCAACGGAAAATCCGGTTGTCGATCCGGGTCGCCCGAGATCAGGGCATGATCATAATGCCCAAAGATCAAGCTACCTTAAATTTCCTCCGGGAAACGAAGGAGCTAACTGATGGGAGAAAAGTGAGTCTTTCCCCACTAAGTCCCGAGGAAAAGAGAACCAAGATGGTGCTACTTGGCTTCTCAGTCTCGTATGATGTGGAGCTGATCGCTTCACACCCACAGGTCGTGCAGGCTTCCCGAATGTCGAAGGGGAAGACCCCAACCAGGCAAGTCCTGGTGACCATGAAAGGTGCCCCAACCACTACCCTTCATCTGGGTAACTGGGGCACCTACAACCTTCGAACGTATGTGCCAGAACCACTTCGGTGTTTCAAGTACCAGAAATACGGTCACCACAAAGCTAACTGTACAGCCAAGCCTAAATGTGGTGTCTGTAGCAAGGCACACAACACAGAGGTATGCCTCAAGGCATACAAAGAGGGAAAGAGGGACACAACAGCCAAATGTCCCAACTGTGCCAAGAAGCATCATGCCTGGAGCCTGACTTGCTCTGTCAGGAAAAAGGCGGCCCTCAGGCGACAAGAGGTTGCTCAAAACCGATCAGACTTTGTTCCTGCCCCACCGGGCACCCATGTCTGGGGAAGGAACAAAAGCGAAAAGGCCCCCTGACCTCCTAAGAGGAAGGAAGCCGCCCCCCAGCCGACACCGGATGTCTCCAACAAAAAGGAGTTTCCAAAAATGCCAAAGGTGCAGAAAAAGAAACTAAAGAAAAAAGTTTCTAAGAGCACCACAAAAACCTCCCCAACAGATGATCATCTCCTCTTTGACGAGGACGATATGACTCTCCTGTTAACTGCTGTTGTCACAGCAGTAGCAACAGCCCTGGGGAGGTCGAGTGAGGAGGCCGAGAAGGCAGTTTCGGTCGCCATGACGGCAATGACCCAGACTGTCGCAACCCTGAAGGGAAGAAAGCTGGCTAGAGAAAAACCAGCCTCACCCTCACCCCAGGACGAGACTCCCCTCCCCACTCCAAACCAGGCCATGTCTTCATAGGCAGAGCCAAAACAGGCTGAATCTGTGCAGCCAGAGCCAGATCACGCTGACCTTGCCCAGGCAAGGCCAGCAAGGCCAGCCAAGAAAAAGCCTGAGAGAAAAGCCGAACCAACCAAAGTCAGAGCTACCAAAGGCTCTCCACCCCCCAGTGGACCCAAGGATAGCCTGACAACAGACGAGGAGCCCTCAACCAGCGAGGACCTCGCAATGGAGTTGTCAGACTCCGACGATGTCTCTGATGTAACTATCACTGAGTAACATCATGACACACCATCTAAGCATCCTACAGTGGAACATCAATAGCTTCTCTGCAAAGAACGCTTTTCTCCAAGCAGTAGTGCGATCAAGGAACATTGACACTGTCATGCTCCAGGAGACATTAACAGTGGACACTGTTCGCTTCTCAGGGTACCATGCCTTCACACTGCCACGAACACCTGGCAAGAGAGGCTTGATCACCCTTGTGAGAGCAACAATCCCCTGCTCCGCAATAGCCGATGCATCGCACTGTGGAGACGATGTTGAATCCCTTGCCGTCGAGGTTCACCTGGCCGGGGGGCACCTCAAACTGTACAATGTGTACAGCCGGCCACGCTGTAAAAGCTTAGACATCAGCCAGGTCTGTGCTTCTGCTGCACACGACCGAGTGATCATAGGGGGAGACTTCAATGCACACCATCCCATCCTGGCTCCCTGCCGGGCACCGGATGCGGCCGGCTATCACATAGCCGACGTGCTAGAGACATTCCCTGAGATCGCTCTCCTCAACACCCAAGAGCCAACGCATGTCAGAGGAGGGGTCCTAGACCTCACCCTGGCCACTGCGACTCTGGTGGGGAGGATTGGCTGGTGTGTCGATGAGACCGTCACAAGTGACCATTACGGCACTATAACTACCCTCATGGATGCTGGCCCAGCCGAAATCCTAAGACCAAATCCAAGATGGAAAACAGACAAGGCCAACTGGCAGGCGTTTCAAAACGCCTTGGCCCTCTGTCTGAGATGCAACAATCCCCCACAAAGCGAAAATGTGGAAGTGCTCGAAGCCAGCCTGCTAAACGCCATTAATGAAGCAGCCTCACAGACCATACCCAAAACTCGGCCTGGGTCCAGAAGTCACAAAGACGCCTGGTACTTCAATGACGAGATCAGGGAGGTCAACCACAGGGTGAACATGTGCCGAAAACTATTCCGAAGGCAAAGAACCCCTGACAACCTATCCCTCCTAAGGGAAGCTGTCACGGATGCCAAGGAAACTGCCAACAGAGTCAGGCAGGAAAAGTGGCTGGAATGGTGTGAGTCCTTCGACCACCAAACCACCCTTTCAGAGCTGTGGCAACGGGTCAAGCGAGCTACCAGCCGCTCAGCCCCGAGGTGCACCCATCACGACCCCCAAGCAGAGGCTAACAGACTGGCGCACGAGTTCTCTGCGAGAACGAGCAGCAACAGTCTGCCAGCCGAGCTGAGGGCAAGACAAGAGCGTCTACAGCCAGACAGACACGCTCAGATCAGAGAAAGGGCAGCCGAACCCGATAACTCAGACGTTATCTTTTCTCTGAGGGAACTAAGGAAAGCCTATAAAACCAGTTCCAACACAGCCCCGGGCTCTGATGGGATCTCGTACCCCATTATCTCCCACCTAGGACTAGCAGGTGAGCGTGCACTCTTGCAACTCATCAACAAGTCCTGGGAAACTTCCACTCTACCCCAGAGTTGGAAGAGGGCTACCATAGTTCCCGTCCCAAAACCAAAGGAGCCGGGGAAGTACCGCCCCATCTCTCTGCTCAGCTGCCTGGCCAAGACGGCTGAGAGGATGGTACTAAACCGGCTTCAATGGAAAACGGGACCCCCGCACGAACACCTTCACGGGTTCACAAGGGGCATGGGCACAGCACACAGCTTAGCCACGCTCTTAAGCACAATCAGCAAGGGCCCAGCTGTGGTAGTATTCCTTGACCTGGAGAAGGCTTTTGAACTGGCAAGTCCGCTTGCCAATCAGGAAAGCCTGATCCAGAAGGGAATCAGAGGAAAGCTCTTGGCTTGGATAGGTGACTACTTCAGGAACAGGACTGCCAATGTCAAATTCCAGGGTCACCTATCGCAGCACATGCCGCTCGAAAATGGAACGCCACAGGGTGGGGTTCTCAGTCCAGCCCTATTCAACACTTTAATGTCCTGCATCCTCAACATAAACCTCCCAGTGGGGTGCCAGATCATCTCGTATGCAGACGATCTCGCTATCACCTCCACTGGACCACGCAGCCAGAATAAAGCCCAGCGTTGTCTGGACCTCGTGTCAGAGGAGTGTTGTAGGACGGGACTAAAGATCTCTGCTGCCAAATCCAAAGCCATGGCTTTGAGACAGAGAGTTCGAGGCACAAGACTGAAAATCCAGGGAGTGGAATTAGAATGGGTCAAGGACTACCTATACCTTGGGGTAAGGATAAACCGGACCCTCTCCTTCCATAAGGAGGTCCAGTACCTGGTTGACCGAACCAAAGCAAGACTGTCTGTCATGAGAGCAATGACTGGGAGACGCATAGGGGCCAGACACAAAGTACTAAGATCATTCTATGTACATGCTGTCCGGCCCATTGTGGACTATGCCTCAGTCGCTCTAATTGCTGCAAAGAAAAAGCACACAGACAAATTAGAAACAGTCCAAATTGAAGCTGCCAGGATCATTCTGGGTGCCCCGAGGTGGACGAAGGTCCTCAACCTCCAGATGGAGGCAAACCTTCTCCCCCTGGACTCACGAATCGATCTAACGGCAACACAATTTCTGTCAAAGGTCATCCAGGCTCCCAGGAACACAAGCCTAAGACAAAAATTAGTCAGATGCCTCGAACAAGACAACGAGCTCGTTGCAAACAACTCCTGGCTGTCTCATACAGCCAGGGTGTTGATACGCCATCAGCTCAAAGAACAGCTTCTTGCTAAGGGCATGGACTCCCCCCACCCCGACTTTGCCGAAGCCCCGCCGTGGGCACTGAGCCTGATAGAGTTCAACATAATGAACCTGTCAATGAAAAAGAGCCTATACCCCATGCCTAGCCTAAAGGCAGAAGCCCACAGGGTCATTGCAGCCATCACTCCTCCGGGTAGTAGAACATACTACACGGATGGATCGGTCGATCCCTTGAGCCACACTGCAGGCGCCGGCTTTGCAGCTAGGGATGCCACGCGATCCATGAGGGTAACAGACAACGCCTCCTCGCTACAGGCAGAGGCAGTTGCAATCATGGGAGCCCTAGGCCACGCGTCCCTAAGGGAAGGACACGTGGTCATACACACAGACTCCAGGGCAGCCATTGACTGTCTTCAGCACAGCTCACCCACAGACAACATCTACCTACTGACCACGATTCTCACAATGGCACAGATAATTCTTGCTCAGGGTAGAAGAATTATCATCAATTGGGTCCCAAGCCACATCGGCATCAGAGGGAACGAGCTTGCTGACAGACTAGCAGCCGCTGGCAGGGGTATGCCCCCAAATCCCATGACGATAAAACCGAACCGAAAATTACTTATGGAGAAGTGTGCCTTGGTCGGTCGTACCTTCCTACGGCAGCTCCACAGAGAGGAAACGAGAACCTCCCCCTCGGCCAGCTGGTACTCAGACGCCACAGGCTCTGAACCACTGGCACTCTCTGAAGTAAGCAACAGAGGTACCGAAGTCATTCTTCACAGAATGCGCCTAGGTTACCACTGTGCATGGCAGATTATCCCAACAATCGAACGCGATGAATGGTGCTGCAAGCACTGCGGCGAGCCGAACGCCACACTAGTCCACTACCTAGAAAATTGTAACCATACACAATTCCTGAGACATGGACCGCCCACAACAGCCGCCGTGCTGGTAAAGAGGCTATGCGAAATGCTTACACCATGGCGGCAGGAGCGCTTGCTGGCAATCCCGCCGCCACGGTAAGCACCGAGTGTCAGACAACTCAATGAGACAGCCGTAAAAAAGCTGACACAGGCCGGGCCATATCTAGAAGGCCCGGGCGAAGCTAGAACTTCGCAAACCAAACCCCCCCCCCCCCCCCCGGCCAGGTGAATCTCGACGGCAAGGGATTCAACATCGTCTCCACAGTGCGGAGCAGGGGATTGTTGCTCTCACAAGGGTGATCAAGCCTCTCTTGCCAGGTGTTCATGGCAGTGTGAAGACATGATACCCTGAGAAGCGAACAGTGTCCACTGTTAATGTCTCCTGGAGCATGACAATGTCAATGTTCCTTGATCGCACTACTGCTTGGAGAAAGGCGTTCTTTGCAGAGAAGCCATTGATGTTCCACTGTAGGATGCTTAGATGGTGTGTCATGATGTTACTCAGCGATAGTTACATCAGAGACATTGTCGGAGTCTGACAACTCCATTGCGAAGTCCTCCCTGGTTGAGGGCTCCTTGTCTGTTGTCAGGCTATCCTTGGGTCCACTGGGGGGTGGAGAACCTTTGGTTGGTTTGGTCTGACTTTGGTTGGTTTGGCTTTTCTCTCTGGCTTTTTCTGTGTCTTTTTCTTGGCTGACCTTGCCTGGGCAAGGTCAGCGTGCTCTGGCTCTGGCTGCACAGATTCAGCCTGTTTTGGCTCTGCCTGTGAAGGCATGGCCTGGTTTGGAGTGGGGAGGGGAGTCTCGTCCTGGGGTGAGGGTGGGGCTGGCTTTGCTCTATCCAGCTTTCTTCCCTTCAGGGCTGCGACAATCTGGGTCATTGCCGTCATGGCGACCGAAACTGCCTTCTCGGCCTCCTCACTCGACCTCCCCAGGGCTGTTGCTACTGCTGAGACAACAGCAGTCAACAGGAGAGTCATATCATCCTCGTCAAAGAGGAGATGATCATCTGTTGGGGGAGGTTTTTGTGGTGCTCTTAGAACCTTTTTACTTTAGTTTTTTTTTTTTTTCTGCACCTTTGGCATTTTTGGAAACTTCTTTTTGTTGGAGACATCCGGTGTCGGCTGGGGGGTGGCTTCCTTCCTCTTAGGAAGTCGGGAGGCCTTTTCGCTTTTGTTCCTTCCCCAGACGTGGGGGGGGGGGGGGGCAGGAACAAAGTCTGGTCGCTTTTTTAGCAACCTATTGTCGCCTGAGGGCCGCCTCTTTCCTTACAGAGCAAGTCAGGCTCCAGGCGTGATGCTTCTTGGCACAGTTGGGACATTTGGCTGTTGTGTCCCTCTTTTCTTCTTTGTATGTCTTAAGGCATACCTCTGTGTTGTGTGCCTTGCTACAGACACCACATTTAGGCTCGGCTGTACAGAGAGCTTGGTGGTGACTGTATTTCTGGCTCTTGAAACAAGGAAGTGGTTCAGGCACATACGTTCGAAAGTTGTAGGTGCCCCTGTTACCCAGATGAAGGGTAGTGGTTGGGGCACCTTTCATGGTCACCAGGACTTGCCTGGTTGGAGTTTTCCCCTTCGACATTCGGGAATCCTGCACCTGTGGGTGTGAAGGGATCAGCTCCACATCATACGAGACTGAGAAGCCAAGTAGCACCATCTTGGTTATCTTTTCCTCGGGATTTAGTGGGGAAAGACTCATTTTCCTCCCATCGGTTAGCTCCTTCGTTTCCCGGAGGAAATTCTGGGTAGCTTGATCTTTGGGCATTATGATCATGCCTTGATCTCGGGCGACCCGGATCGACAACCGGATTTTCCGTTGCAGCTCCAATGCCCTGACCAATTGGTAGGCATTGTCGAAGCCTTCAGGTTTAGCTGGCACTTTGTACTGGGTGAAGCGTTTAGGGGGTCCCGACTCTTCATCAGAGTCGGTCTCCGGCCTCGGACGCTTCGGTCCGCCCTTTCCGCTTTCGGGCTTGTTTGTGGGGGCAGCAGCTGATACGGTTGGTTCAGCCTGCTCTCCCCTCTCAGTCGGGGAGGCCGTCTGAGAACTCAGGGGCCTCCCTAGCTTAGCTGTTGGCCTAGAGGGGCCAGGCTCGAGAGTCAATTTGTTTGACTATTCGGTGTCACGCCTTAGCAGCAGGCGTGACAGTGTCATCCTGTGCATGGGGTTTTCTTTTGCCGCCAGAAGGCACATATGGCTTCATGGTGACTGCCGTGGTCTGGGCCTTGCACGATTCGTCAACATTTTGTTCAGTCTGTGGGGGGTGTTTGCCGATTGACCGTGACCGGGCCAGGATCAGGCCGCCTGTCTTGCTGAAATAGAGGACCAAAGAGGCGTGTTGCTAGCCACAGGGCGTACTCGTTCACGGCATCGCTCAACCTCCAGGACTCCCGTCTCCACAGCGCACAAGGCTGCCACTCACGGCAAACGCGTGGGTAGGTGTAAACCCCTGGGGAGAGACCAGAGGGGATGCCCTTCCACCTACGAGACATTATTGTTTGGAGCCCTTTTGCTCAGATCTCTGAATCAGCCACCCAAAGGTTGCTTCACCTCAGTGAGGGAGGGAGCTCTTACACTTTTCCCAGGAGGTTCCTCTTATTCCTCTGAAACAACCAACCAAAGGTTGTTTCACCACAGTGAGGAAGGAGGGGACCTATACTTTTTCAAAGTGGATCCCTCTTCCCTCTGAAACAGCCTCCTAAAGGCTGTTTCACCGCAGTGAGAGAAGAGGTGTCTTGCACTTTTACCAGGCAGTTCCTTTCATCCCCCTGAAGCAACCACCCAAAGGTTGTTTCACCTCAGTGAGGAAGGAGAGAACCTGTACCTTTTCAAAGTGAATCCCTTCTTCCCTCTGAGACAGCTTCCCAAAGGCTGTTTCACCTCAGCGAGGGAAGGGAGGTCTTGCAATTTGGCCAGGTGGTTCCTTTCGTTCCCCTGAAGCAACCACCCAAGGGCTGTTTCACCTCAGTGAGGAAGGAGAGGACCTGTGTCTTTTCAAAGTGATTCCTCCTTCCCTCTGAGACAGCCACCCAAAGGCTGTTTCACTTCAGTGAGGGAAGGGAAGTTTTGCACTTTTGCCAG
>NC_061822.1:19752297-19754797 GCF_019202785.1 Penaeus chinensis
TCGCTCAAAAACGTCTCCCAATCAATTAAGGCGAGAAAAAAAAAACGTTTGGTGCTCGCCCCAACGTTTTGGGGAAAAAAACGGATTTAAATCCATGCAAAATCACAAAATAAAATTTCCGCGTCAGTTTTGGTTTCTCGCTTCATTTGATCAGCCCTGATTTAAACCCCCCAACCCCCTTTTAATAAGGACAATTTAATAAAAATTTGGAAGGTATTCCCTGGGAGTGTTACCTAACAGTAGAATTTTGCCTGATGCCCAAGTACAATTCGAAAATAATGCAAATTGCTATATATTCCTGTAGAGAAATCCAATAAACCTTCTTGGGTAGAATCAGCGTTGTTAGTTAATGGCTATCCCTCGGGATCAAGGGCCTTCGAAAGACCGGCCAATCAAGGGAAACAAAGTGTTTTTTTGACCCTCAAATACGCACAACAAAAAGGGGAACCCTTTTAGGGAAAAAACATATGTATTGATATCGGCATCAATGTATTTAAGAGTGCGACGAGAACACGTACCAAAGACAAAGGTAGCACCTTGCAAGGCAGGGGGCCCAAAGAAGCCTCTCTCACTCAACAAAACGTACCAGAAACCACACTCATACCCTCCCCACGTTTCCCAAGAACGGTGCCAGATAAGAGGCTAAATAAATTTGTTTGTTCAAAATCCCTAATCGAAATTACGGTCTGAACTCTAAACTTCCGGGTTCAGGCAAGTCTCTTTCCCCAGGTTCTCTCATAACCTCGTTTAACAGCGTTCACTTGTACCTGGTCCCCTGCGGAATAAAATGACCCAAATCAGGGATTTCCAACATCCAACCCATTTTCGATTTTTTTGTTTGGCGGTATTTCTCTAAAATTTAAAAACACAGATGAAACATGTAAGACCCTTTGAAAAGCACGCAGGGTGTATAGCCAAGGACAAGCGTTCGGACCACAAACAATTCCGGCTGCTCTGCTGCTATGAAGGGCACTAGATCGGTCTCGACAAGGAAGAGAGAAAACAACCTCGCATGCGAGAGTCAACCGATGCAGATGACGGACCTCTTAAAGCACCTTCGATTCATTTCACTCTGAATTGAATTGTGTGTGTGTGTGTGTGTGTGTGTGTTGTGTGTTTTGTTGGTTGCGTTCGCGCGCGCCGCGAGTATTGCGAATATCGATACATGATAGTTATAACAGTTCTTTTTATTAAGGCAAACAAATTATTTTTAGCTTTTTAACAGTAAAGAGAACCCTTTAAATGTCCCCCTAAAACAAAGTGTTTCCCACGGGGCTCTGAAGAAAATATTTTTTTTGGGTGCAATTCTAAGAAAACGAATTTGACATCTCTGAAGCTTTACGTCTGGAAAGTAATCTAACATAGAATACATAAACCTGTATGCGTGTGCCCACAACATAATATTGTGCATAAGAAAAACCCCAATTTGGCATTAGCTCTTCTAGGAAGGCCAGTAGCAAAATTATTAGCGATATCCAAAACATTACACATCCCGATAAAGGGTTTTATGGTAAATTATAAAAATTTATAGCCCTTTGGCAAAATCACTGATCCCTGCCTTGCTCTCTCTCCTCTCTCTCTCTCCCTCTCCTCCTCTCTCTCTCTTCCTCTCTGTATCCTCTCTCTCTCTCCTCTCTCTCTCTCATCCCCCTCCCTCTCCTCCATCTATCCTCTCTCTCTCTCTCTCTCTCTCTCCTCCTCTCTCTCTGGGCCTCTCTCTCTCTTTCTCTTTCTGTATCCTCCTCTCTCTCCGCCTCTCCCTCTCCCTCTCCTCTTCTCACCCTCTCTCTCTCTCTCTCTCTCATCTCTCCTCTCTCTCTCTCTCTCTCCTTCTGTATCCCCCTCTCTCTCCTCCCCCTCCTCTCCCCGTCTCATCTCTCTCCCTCTCGCGTCTCTCTCCTCTTCCTCTCTTCTCCTCTCTCTCTCTCGTCTCCTCTCTGTATCTTTTCTCTCTCTCGCTCTCTCTCCTCTCTCTCCTCTCTCTTTCCCTCATCCTCTCCTCTTCTCTTTCCCCTCTCTCTCCCTCTTCTTTCCCTTTCTCTTCCTTTCTGTATCCTCCTCTCCTCTCTCCTCGTCTCGCCTCTCTCCCCCTTCTCTCCTCCGCTCTCTCTTCGTAGCTCTCCTCTCTCTCTCTCGCTCTCCTCTCTCTCTCGCTCTCCTCTCCTCTCTCCCCTCTCGCTCTCGTCTACTCTCCTCTCTCTCTCATCTCTCCTTTCTCTCTCTCTGTATCCTCTCGCATCTCTCCTCATCTCTCTCTCTCTCTATCTCTCTCTCTCTCTCTCTCTCTCTCATCTCTCTCTCTCTTCCTCTCTCTCTCTCCTCTCTTCCCTCTATCCTCTCCTCTCTCTCTCTCGTCTGTATCCTCTCTCGCTTCTCTCTCATCTCTCATCCTCTCGCTCCTCTCTCTCTCCATCCTCAGTCTCTCTCTTTCTCTCTCTCTTTCTGTTCCTCTCATCGTCCTCTCTCTTCTGTATCCCTCCTCCTCTCTCTCTCTCTCTCT
>NC_061822.1:19789797-19792297 GCF_019202785.1 Penaeus chinensis
TCTCTCTCTCTCTCTCTCTCTCATTCTCTCTCTCTCTCTCTCTCTCTCTCTCTCTCTCTCTCTCTCTCTCTCTCTCTCTCTCTCTCTCTCTCTCTCTCTCTCTCTCTCTCTCTCTCCCTCCCTCCCCTCCCTCCCTCCCTCCCTCTCTCTCTCTCTCTCTTATCCTCTCTCATTCTCTCTCTCTTTCTCTCTCTCTCTCTCTCTCTCTCTCTCTCTCTCTCTCTCTCTCATTCTCTCTCTCTCTCTCTCTCTCTCTCTCTCTCTCTCTCTCTCTCTCTCTCTCTCTCTCTCTCTCTTTCTCTCTTTCTCTCTGTTTCTTTTTTTTCTCTCTCTTTCTCTCATTCTCTCTCTCTTTTTCATTCACTCTCTCTCATATTCTGCCAAAGGCACCAGTAATATCCAGGGCAATGACGTCTCTTTGCCAGAAATTGTAGTAGAAAGTCGGATGCTGATCTCTTCGATCTAAAGCCAAACTGCTTGCTGTTAAGTAGGTTGTTATTGTCATGAAAACTTGTAATTCTGTTCAGCAGAATTTTTTTCGCAGATTTTGCCCATGATCGAGAGTAGCGAGATTAGCCTGTAGTTTTCTGGGAGTGCTTGACTTTTCTTCTTATGGAATACCACAGCTGTAGCCTGTTTCTAGATAGCTGGCCACTTTTGCTGTTGGATGTAGTTTTGATATAAGGTGGCAAAAGGAGATGCAAGCTGTTCAATACACTTCTTAAGTATGTGGGGACTTAGGTTACCATCTGTTGCTGTTCAACTAAGCTCCACCAATCTTTACTTCCGACAGAACGGTTAGTATGTTTTGCATTGATACTTCAATGCTCGATGGCTTATCTCTGAATCTCTTTCATTATTTTGCACTCAGCTTTGTGGTTTAGCTTGTTTTGAATTGATGGATTGCGTTTAAAAGGTTTCCAGGCCCTGTTTTTTTCTTCAGCTGCATGTCTAAAGTGTGCCCAAGCCAAGACTGATCTCCTGTTTTAAATATATGATTTGTCGGGTATAAAGCGTTATTCCAGTTTAAGTAGTGAGTGTGATAGCCTCTGTATTAAAATTTCCTGTGAGCATGGAGTCCAACGCAGCGTTTTCTAGGGCATTACGAAAACCTTGCCAGCAGCCCTTGTTCCAACACCAAATGGTTCTTGTCATTGCCACCTCATGCGTGGCCTTCAGGTTAATCATGCTAAATATGGGATAATGATCTGAAGAGCCCACTGCTCCGGTACTACGGCAACTGACTGTCCCTATGGGAAGGTCGGAGATGACAGGGTCCAATGAAGAGCTTGGCAAAGTCAACATGGTTATTTAGTCCATGTATTGTTAACAGATCTGCGAAGCAACAAGATGCTAGTTCATGTCACCTACTGTTAGGATGTTTTTGCAGGTGTATTAATGTAATATTCCATCAAGATTATTCTGTAGGAACTCGATGGGTTCTGCTCCTTGCCACCGAGGCCTGTAATAGACATAATAAGTTTCGTAAGTGGTGAGCCAGAGCTTAAAAAACATGAGCTCCAGATGATCTGGTGTCTCGATTTCGAGGGGCTGAAAGAAGACGGACTTCCGGAAACAGACAGCAACACCACCAAAGGTGCCACTGGCTGTGTTCTTTCTGTGCCATTTCTAGAAACCAGGGGCCATGAGGACCGAGTAGTGGTTGACGAGGTGGGTGGATAGTCGTCATTGGCTAACTACCAAAGCCTGATGGTCTCTGCTATTGTGGACCAGTAGAGAGGCTTTGCAGCGTCTGAACGACCAGTCTGTTCAGATACAAAATTCTGCAGTTTTTCCTGTTTTTCCTGAACTCTTGAACTGTGAGCCCCTACGGTGGCAGATGTCACAGGATTTCTTTATGTGGTAGGAGGCCTTTAAGTGACCCCTAGTTTTGCAGACACGGCAGCTTAGAGGTCGCCTTCCATCCTGAGGTACTGCACTTTGATTACCGAGTTCTGTTCAAGGAAGTGTTCTGTCAAAAGAAAAAAAAAAAAAAAAAAAAAAAAAAAAAAAAAAAAAAAAAAAAAAAAAAAAAACTATAGCGAGGTCTTCCTTGTCAGCTTAGATTTCAGCTTAATTATTCTAACTAGATCCGTAGGCTCTAGCTGGAGAAGGTCTCCCTCCTCATCAATGGCAGGAACAGTTAACAGTTAACGTTGCCCTTGTTGGCAGTTGACTTACCACAAACAGCACAGCACTCGCGCGGTTCACAGCCAGGCAGACTCTCAGGTTGTGCAATCCGAGCGTGCTGACTAGAAGTGCTTTGCACGTTATCCATGAACTCACTACACTTACACAAGCAACCGGATATGAAGGCTTGTTATTATGATTAAAGACAGGATTAATCAGGGGTTTATAAACAGTAAAGCATTGACAACCCACATACAATAACATTCAAACTATTACTAAACCGCAGAAGTTGGTCAGAATTCACAGTACATTTAAAGACACGTAACTCTGTACATGCACAATTCACACGTTGGAATGAATAAAGCTTTAA
>NC_061822.1:19795329-19807829 GCF_019202785.1 Penaeus chinensis
TGGAGGGAAGGCAGAGTGAAGGTGAGGTGGAGGGAAGGCAGAGTGAAGGTGAGGTGGAGGGGAGGCAGAGTGAAGGTGAGGTGGAGGGAAGGCAGAGTGAAGGTGAGGTGGAGGGGAGGCAGAGTGAAGGTGAGGTGGAGGGGAGGCAGAGTGAAGGTGAGGTGGAGGGAAGGCAGAGTGAAGGTGAGGTGGAGGAGAGGCAGAGTGAAGGTGAGGTGGAGGGAAGGCAGAGTGAAGGTGAGGTGGAGGGGAGGCAGAGTGAAGGTGAGGTGGAGGGGAGGCAGAGTGAAGGTGAGGTGGAGGGAAGGCAGAGTGAAGGTGAGGTGGAGGGGAGGCAGAGTGAAGGTGAGGTGGAGGGAAGGCAGAGTGAAGGTGAGGTGGAGGGAAGGCAGATTGAAGGTGAGGTGGAGGGAAGGCAGAGTGAAGGTGAGGTGGAGGGAAGGCAGATTGAAGGTGAGGTGGAGGGAAGGCAGAGTGAAGGTGAGGTGGAGGGAAGGCAGAGTGAATGTGAGGCAGAGTGAAGATGAGCAGAGTGGTGGAGAGGAAGCAGTTGAAAGATAATATTCGAAACATATATTATTTTTGCTAATTTTTAATGGAATCGATTATCGAAAAGAGGGAATCCATTTGAATATTATTATCTCATTAATCGATGTAAGCGAGTATAATTCATCGATTACGCTCACCCTTAGCTACGCGTAAAAGCTTGCATCTCATTCATTCTTTGCGTGTGTATACATGTTTCTACGAGTTTTGTGACTGTCTTTATGATTACGCGTGTATATGAGGTAAACTGCTGGAAAGGGTAATAACACAAAAACTCATCCCACACTTTGAAAGCAACCAAACACACAACATTAGGCAATACGGCTTTCGCCCACGCAGGGAGACCGAGATCACTCTCAGTCTCATCAACAAGCACCAGACGAACGAAATACTACGAGAAGTCATCGGGGCCTTTGGCAAGGTCTGACGTGACGGTCTCAAATACAAACTAAAACAATTGCCCACACACTTCTCTGTAGCTTCTCGGACGACAGGACTGCCACAGTACGCCCGGGGAACCACGGAGGCACCATCCTTAGAAGTCGAGTTCCTCAAGGAAGCGTTTTATCGCCAACCCTTTATTTCCTATATACAACCAATCTGCCAGAACCAAAACCGCACAATTGCACTTTCTGTACAGACGATATCACACAGCCTATCACACACCCCACTAAATCACAACACTTCATGAAAACAACAGAAAGAGCTATGCAAAATATCAACACTCATGAGCACCGTTGGAAAGACGAACAAATTCAAACTCATACCCATAGCACGTAGAAACTCACAATCTCTCTCTCTCACACACACAAAAAGCCCAGAATCCATGCCGAAGGTGCGGTACGAAACGAACTGGGCCGGAGACAGACTCTGAGGGAGAGTCTGGACCCTCTAGGCGTTTCCCACAGTTTGAGGTTCCCTCGACAATACCTACCAGCTGGTGAAAGCATTAGAGGTGCAGACACAAATCCGCTTTCAATCTTGGTTGCCAGAGACCAGGGCATGATCATTATCTCTAAAGATCAAGCTACCCTGAATTTCCTGCAGCTTAAAGATGGGAGGGAAGTATGTATCTCACCACTGAATCCCAAAGATAGAAGAGTTAAGATGGTGCTACTTGACTTCTCAGTTTCTTATGATGTGGAACTGATTTTATCACACCCACAGGTCGTGGGGCTTTCGAATGTCGAAAGGGAAGACCCCAGCCAGATAAATCATGGTGAACCTGAAAGGAGCCCCATTCGCCACCCTTGATTTGAGTAACTGGGGCTTCTACAACCTAAGAACGTATGTGCCTGAGCCACTTCAATGCTTCACATGCCAGAAATATGGTCTTCACCTGGCTAGCTGCAAGGCCAAGC
This sequence comes from Penaeus chinensis, assembly GCF_019202785.1. Lineage (NCBI taxonomy): Eukaryota > Metazoa > Arthropoda > Malacostraca > Decapoda > Penaeidae > Penaeus > Penaeus chinensis. The sequence continues at coordinate 19,797,237 of NC_061822.1, forward strand.
CCAAATGTGATGTCCATAGTAAAGCACACAACACCGAGGTGTGCCTTAGCCTAATGGCCCCGGATTTATATTCTGTCCCCTTTAGTTGTTTTTTTTTGTTAATGTTATTACATACAGATGGCCCCACATGTGCTCAGCCGACAAGTTGTCTATTAGTAGCCCTAGTGACCGATCCTGATTTCCCCATTCCTTCAATTAGCGGGATTTTTTTTTTTTTTTTTTTTTTTTTTTTTAATACAGTTGGCATTGATACTGTAATTATTGTTATAATATTATGATTATTAAATTGTTATTAATATATCGTTAACATTTATGACACAGATATAATGCAAAAGGGTAAACAGGTGAGATAGGTAGAATTAAAAACCGACTCCATGGTGACTAAGCACTTGTAGAGGCACCTATGTGCAAATGCAATAAATAAACTTGTATTACATTGGGCATCTATTCTTGCCATATGTGGCGATTGGGTTAAGGCACACAAGGAAGGTCAAAGGGACACAGCAGCTAACTGTCCCAATTGTGCCTGGAGCCTGCCATACCCTCACAGGTAAAATCAAAACAGGCTGAATCTGTACAGTCAGAGCCAGAATAGGTTAAGCTTGTCCAGGTGAAGTCAGCAGAGGACAAAGACACACTGGCCAAGCCAGGAAAGTGAAAAGCCCAGACAACACATATCAGAGCTACTAAAGGCTCTCCACCTTCCAGTTGGACCTTTACATAGCCTGACAAATAACCCTGAAACAGATGAAGATCCCTCAACCGAGTACTCAGCGAGTACTTCACAAAGTTGTCAGTTGTCAGACTCCGACATATCAGATATCACCATTCATGGAGAAACTGACTCTTAATCCGAATATTAAGACTTCTCAGATGTAGTAAACATCTAGTAATAACAAGACACAATCTGAGCATACTATAGTGGAACATCAATGTCTTCAATACAAGAAATGCCATCCTCCACGCAACAGTAACAACAATCAAGAAACAATGACATTGTCATGCTTCAGGAGACATTAACAAGGGACTATTCGCTTCTCAGGGTATCGTGTCTTCATATAGCCAAGCACAACCAGTATCAGAGGCTTGACCTCATCTTGGCCACTGCGTAGAGAGAATCAGATGGTATATCAATGAGACTGTTACAAGTCAGCACTATGGCACTGTTACCACCCTTTTGGATTCTGGCCCAGCCCCAATGCCACAGTACAACCCAAAGAGATTTCTGGAATGGAACATCTTACAAACTTGCTACGGACTTTGACTCGATTACCTGTGATTATGGGAGTGCACTTGTGCAATTGCATAAGGCACTCACGCAAGTCAGAAGACGAGCAGGATGAGATGCGTCTACGCATAAAGATATGATATATGTTATGTTATATTATACCAGTTGTCCGTCTCTGTCTGTTTCCTGTTCGCTTTGATTTATTCTCGTTTGATTTCTCTCACTCTGATACCACACATTTCCTTCTGATTTGATTTATAATCTCTTTCACTTTCGTTTCCCACCTATTTGCAACAGTCAGAATTCCCCACAAATGTTTTTTTAATGTTTTATTCCTTCCCCCATCACTCACATCACCTCACCTCGTATTTCACCCGCTCTCCTTCTACCAACAGATGTTCAGCAATCAGTCTTTTTATTGTTTTATGCCATTTATATTTCTCTTGAAAAAAAAGAAAAAAAGTTGATGAGTTACATTCCATTTAGTCATAAGTCAATTAGATGTTCCTTGTTATTCTCTTAAAACAAAAATAAAACAAAGTAAATAAATGAATAAAAAATATAAATAAAATATTTTTTTTGAATTACACTTTTCCTTTCCACCAACCTAGTTATCTTTTTAAAAAATCGTATAACATAAAAACTTTAGAATGATAAATATACAAATAAATATTAATATTCTAATTCATACATATTTGGTGTTTTTATATTAATTGCCAGCATTGCATAGAATCCCTTCCCCCGAAACTCCATGCAGGGTTTTGGCCCCCCTACTTTTTAATTTCTAACTTGCTTAAGTTTCGACACTTTAACTTCTCCTCCCCCCTTAGATTTCACCTCTTTATTCAATTTAATGTTGTTCGAGATCCACTCATGTAAGGGACGTTGTTTTGCCCAAATCTTTGATGATCAAAATATAGAAGCAATATGGTTAGTCATATTACACATTATTGCTTCTGAGCTATATAACGTACATTACATAAACTAAATCAGTCCTCTTGTAGACTTTGCATCATCTTCAGTACTTTGATTTTGTAGGCAACACAAAACTACAGTAGTCAGCACCCCAACCCAGACCCGCAGCACTTCTACACCAGGGTAGCCCTTTGCGACTTTTACTTACGGGTAAGGAGGCCTAATAGTCTGGGACATCCTTAAGCACACTTTCTTTTACACTTAAATCCTTTCTTTTCTTCATGTGACTTTTCTGAGCCTACCGGAGTTCCCTTGCGGGCTCTGTATTCGCTTGGGGGGTGGGCATCGAATTACCGTCCTTCGCCAAGTTCGGCGGTAAGGAAGTGTCCTCCACATAAATCGATCCCCCTTTGGTACTTAAGACCGCAATCAGGCTTTCACTGGGGTGTAGAGGACGGAAAACTGTCTTGCTCTCTCTTATTTGTGGAAAATGTCCTAGAACTCATGACACTACTGAATGGATTGAGAACACTTTCAAGTGTGCTAACTGTGGAGATCCCTATCAATCTGGCTTTGACGAGTTACTGTGACGCCAAGAGGGAAAGTTGAAGGTTTGACCAGCAAACCCAATACTTCCTACGTTTCGGCAGCAACTAACGACACTCCTAGTATAAGTCAGGAGCTTGCATCTAAAGATAAAAAAAATTGCGGAGTTAAAGGAATACATGAATCAGATAAAAGAAATATTACATTTCAACAAATTAATAGTAACACCATAATATCACAGGTTTGGTCCACTGTTAATAAAATAAACAGGAAAAACAACTTTCAGAATTAAACATATGATTCATAAGGGATCGAATTTCGGAGACATTGATAATGCACTCGCCAGGCAGTTCTCATATACTAGCAGTTCAGAAAATTACCATCCCGCATTCCTGACCGCCAGGGAAGTTATACACTTTGCCACAGGAGATGACGGAGTACAACCAAGATCTACAATAACAATGGGTGTGCTTGTCTAAGTCCTAGAAGAACGTCCTCAAGCCCAGATGAGGTTCGATATGAGATGATAAAGCATCTTAATCATGATACCATAAGTTGCTAGAAGTGTACGATGAAACTTGGGAAAGCCAGACTTTTCCAAACTCATGGCACCTTGCCCACATTCCCTTATTGAAAGGAGGAGGAAATCCTATATCTGCCTTCTCCTACCGTCCAATTGTGTTGACAAGTTGATTATGCAAGGCCACAGAACGAACTGTTAACAGTAGGATTTTTTTTATTCCAGTAATTTACTAGTTCATGAGCAGTGCGGCTTCTGAAAGGGACGCCAAAGTCTCCATCAACTAGTAATACTGGACTATTTAAAAAAAGAAAAAGGCAATATGGCCAACCCCAAAAAATTGCTTTTGGATTACGTGGAAACTTGCCTTGTTTTATCCAAAATTTCATTTTTGACAGAATTTTCTGTCAAATGGTTTTCTGACAATGCCACTTTTTGTCCAGGCAAACGTGGTCCCACGAGGAAGTGTCTTGTCACCAACATTATTTCTTTGCATGATAAATGACATCCTACCAGCTACCCCTCGGAATCTGAAATACTCACTGTACCCCGATGATTGTGCATCATGGCATTCCAGCTGTAATGCAGGATTCTCGGCAAATCGCATCCAAATGGCACTGGATATGATTTATGGTTGTACTCCCAGTCATCTCCTGTGGCAAAGTGTATAACTTCCCTTCGGGTCAGGAATGCAGGATGTTAATTTTCTGAACTACTTGTATATGAGAACTGCCTAGCGAGTGTATTAGCAATGTCTCCACAATTGGTTCTGTGGAGCGGAGTCAGAGGACGAAGATGGAGATGGTCTAAGGAAAAAAGGGGGAAATGCCGTCTAATACCTGTTCTGTTTTATATCGGACCAACACCCCCTGAACCTGTTAATGTATCTTATTACAATAATAGTAGCTTCTACATACCAAGCCTTTTGCCCAACACAACAGCGGATGCGACATCCGCAGCCCTTCCGCCTTGTGACGTCGTCCCGTGTACACGATCACATCCATTACCTTCCACTTCCTAGTACATTTGAACCCTTGTTAATTTCCTAGTTGAATTGTATAAAAGAAGGTCGCCTGCGAGCGACAGACAGACAGCCTACAGCACGCTGACCGGACAGAATCTCTATCCGTCAGTTGTTTCATTCTCTCTCCACAATAAACTGCTGCAAATGAACGAGAAGTCTGTTACACCATCACCACTACCCAAGTTTATCGCATCCGCACTCCATCGCTCATCGGCCTCGTTACAATATATATACCTCCAAATATTTATATATATACATATGTATGTGTATATATATGTATTAAAGTATGTATGTATATGTATATACATATGTATATATATATATTTATATATACATTTAGGTATATATGTACATACATGTGTACATATACTTATATAAGTATTTATATATATTTATATTATATATAACACACACACACACACACACACACACACACACACACACACACACACACACACACACACACACACACACACACACACACACACACACACACCCTCACTGAGGTGAAACAACCTTTGGATGGTTGCTTCAGAGGGATGAAAGAAACCAGCTGGCAAAAGGACAAAACCCCCCTTCCCTCACTGAGGTGAAACAGCCTTGGATGGCTGCTTCAGAGGGAAGGGGGAAACACTTTGAAAAGACACAGGTCCTTTCCTTCCTCACTGAGGTGAAACAACCTTTGGGTGGTTGCTTCAGAGGAATGTAAGGAACTGCCTGGCAAGAACGTAAAACCTCCCTTCCCTCACTGAGGTGAAACAGCCTTTGGGTGGCTGTTTTAGAGGGAAGGGTGAACTACTTTGAAAAGACACAGGTCCTTTCCTTCCTCACTGAAGTGAAACAACCTTTGGGTGGTTGCTTCAGAGGAATGTAAGGAACTGCCTGGCAAGAACGCAAAACCTCCCTTCCCTCACTGAGGTGAAACAGCCTTTGGGTGGCTGTTTTAGAGGGAAGGGTGAACTACTTTGAAAAGACACAGGTCCTTTCCTTCCTCACTGAGGTGAAACAACCTTTGGGTGGTTGCTTCAGAGGAATGTAAGGAACTGCCTGGCAAGAACGCAAAACCTCCCTTCCCTCACTGAGGTGAAACAGCCTTTGGGTGGCTGTTTTAGAGGGAAGGGGAAACTACTTTGAAAAGACACAGGTCCTTTCCTTCCTCACTGAGGTGAAACAACCTTTGGGTGGTTGCTTCAGAGGGATGAAAGGAACTGCCTGGTAAAAGTGCAAGACTCCTCTTCCCTCACTGCGGTGAAGCAACCTTTAGGTGGCTGCCTCAGAGGGCTGAGCAAAAGGGCTCCAAACAATAAGGTCTCGTAGGTGGAAGGGCATCCCCTCTGGTCTCTCCCCAGGGGTTTACACCTACCGCGTTTGCCGTGCGTGGCAGCCTTGTGCGCTGTGGAGACGGGAGTCCTGGAGGTTGAGCGATGCCGTGAACGAGTACGCCCTGTGGCTAGCAACACGCCTCTTTGGTCCTCTATTTCAGCAAGACAGGCGGCCTGATCCTGGCCCGGTCACGGTCAATCGGCTGGTCTCCCCTGGGAGGCTAGGGTCAAGCAGTCATGCCGCCATTGACACTCACAATGGTCCGTGAGTGCCGTCACAATGGCTATTGGCTGCGTATATCCTCTCATCACTCCTGTTGCTGTTAGACACTGGTTCTGACACTCAGCTTCCCCTTGTTGGACTCCGTGGTGGGTGGGGGTGTGAGAGGATGAAGCACTTACCAATTCATGGAAAAAATAATCAAACACCCCCCACAGACTGACAAAAATGTTGACGAACCGCGCAAGGCCCAGACCACGGTAGTCACCATGAAGGCATATGTGCCTTCCGGTGGCAAAAGAAAGCCCTATGCACAGGATGACACTGTCACCCCTGCTGCTAAGGTGGACAAGACCGAAGCCAATGGGTCTGTCCACCGAATAGTCAAAGATCTTGACTCGCGAGCGATTGAGAGGGGAGAGCAGGCTGAACCAGCCGCATCAGCTGCTGCCTCCACAAACAAGCCCGAAAGCCGAAAGGGCGGGCCGAAGCGTCCGAGGCCGGAGTCGGGACCCCCTAAACGCTTCGCCCAGTTCAAAGTGCCAGCTAAACCCGAAGGCTTCGACAATGCCTACCAATTGGTCAGGGCATTGGAGTTGCAACGGAAAATCCGGTTGTCGATCCGGGTCGCCCGAGATCAGGGCATGATCATAATGCCCAAAGATCAAGCTACCTTGAATTTCCTCCGGGAAACGAAGGAGCTAGCCGATGGGAGGAAAGTGAGTCTTTCCCCACTAAGTCCCGAGGAAAAGAGAACCAAGATGGTGCTACTTGGCTTCTCAGTCTCGTACGATGTGGAGCTGATCGCTTCACACCCACAGGTCGTGCAGGCTTCCCGAATGTCGAAGGGGAAGACCCCAACCAGGCAAGTCCTGGTGACCATGAAAGGTGCCCCAACCACTACCCTTGATCTGGGTAACTGGGGCACCTACAACCTTCGAACGTATGTGCCAGACCACTTTGGTGTTTCAAGTGCCAGAAATACGGTCACCACCAGGCTAACTGTACAGCCAAGCCTAAATGTGGTGTCTGTAGCAAGGCACACAACACAGAGGTATGCCTCAAGGCATACAAAGAGGAAAAGAGGAAACACAACAGCCAAATGTCCCAACTGTGCCAAGAAGCATCATGCCTGGAGCCTGACTTGCTCTGTCAGGAAAAAGGCGGCCCTCAGGCGACAAGAGGTTGCTCAAAACCGACCAGACTTTGTTCCTGCCCCACCGGGCACCCATGTCTGGGGAAGGAACAAAAGCGAAAAGGCCTCCCGACCTCCTAAGAGGAAGGAAGCCGCCCCCCAGCCGACACCGGATGTCTCCAACAAAAAGGAGTTTCCGACAATGCCAAAGGTGCAGAAAAAGAAACTAAAGAAAAAGTTTCTAAGAGCACCACAAAAACCTCCCCAACAGATGATCATCTCCTCTTTGACGAGGACGATATGACTCTCCTGTTAACTGCTGTTGTCACAGCAGTAGCAACAGCCCTGGGGAGGTCGAGTGAGGAGGCCGAGAAGGCAGTTTCGGTCGCCATGACGGCAATGACCCAGACTGTCGCAGCCCTGAAGGGAAGAAAGCTGGCTAGAGCAAAACCAGCCTCACCCTCACCCCAGGACGAGACTCCCCTCCCCACTCCAAACCAGGCCATGCCTTCACAGGCAGAGCCAAAACAGGCTGAACCTGTGCAGCCAGAGCCAGATCACGCTGACCTTGCCCAGGCAAGGCCAGCAAGACCAGCCAAGAAAAGGCCTGAGAGAAAAGCCGAACCAACCAAAGTCAGAGCTACCAAAGGCTCTCCACCCCCCAGTGGACCCAAGGATAGCCTGACAACAGACGAGGAGCCCTCAACCAGCGAGGACCTCGCAATGGAGTTGTCAGACTCCGACGATGTCTCTGATGTAACTATCACTAAGTAACATCATGACACACCATCTAAGCATCCTACAGTGGAACATCAATAGCTTCTCTGCAAAGAACGCTTTTCTCCAAGCAGTAGTGCGAACAAGGAACATTGACATTGTCATGCTCCAGGAGACATTAACAGTGGACACTGTTCGGTTCTCAAGGTACCATGCCTTCACACTGCCACGAACACCTGGCAAGAGAGGCTTGATCACCCTTGTGAGAGCAACAATCCCCTGCTCCGCAATAGCCGATGCATTGCACTGTGGAGACGATGTTGAATCCCTTGCCGTCGAGGTTCACCTGGCCGGGGGGCCCTTTAAACTGTACAATTTGTACAGCCGGCCCCGCTGTAGAAGCTTAGACATCAGCCAGGTCTGTGCTTCTGCTGCACACGACCGAGTGATCATAGGGGGAGACTTCAATGCACACCACCCCATCCTGGCTCCCTGCCGGGCACCGGATGCGGCCGGCTATCACATAGCCAACGTGCTAGAGACATTCCCTGAGATCGCTCTCCTCAACAACCAAGAGCCAACGCACGTCAGAGGAGGGGTCCTAGACCTCACCCTGGCCACTGCGACTCTGGTGGGGAGGATTGGCTGGTGTGTCGATGAGACCGTCACAAGTGACCATTACGGCACTATAACTACCCTCAAGGATGCTGGCCCAGCCGAAATCCTAAGACCGAATCCAAGATGGAAAACAGACAAGGCCAACTGGCAGGCGTTTCAAAACGCCTTGGCCCTCTGTCTGAGATGCAACAATCCCCCACAAAGCGAAAATGTGGAAGTGCTCGAAGCTAGCCTGCTAAACGCCATTAATGAAGCAGCCTCACAGACCATACCCAAAACTCGGCCTGGGTCCAGAAGTCACAAAGACGCCTGGTACTTCAATGACGAACCAAACCACCCTTTCAGAGCTGTGGCAACGGGTCAAGCGAGCTACCAGCCGCTCAGCCCCGAGGTGCACCCATCACGACCCCCAAGCAGAGGCTAACAGACTGGCGCACGAGTTCTCTGCGAGAACGAGCAGCAACAGTCTGCCAGCCGAGCTAAGGGCAAGACAAGAGCGTCTACAGCCAGACAGACACGCTCAGATCAGAGAAATGGCAGCCGAACCCGATAACTCAGACGTTATCTTTTCTCTGAGGGAACTAAGGAAAGCCTATAAAACCAGTTCCAACACAGCCCCGGGCTCTGATGGGATCTCGTACCCCATTATCTCCCACCTAGGACTAGCAGGTGAGCGTGCACTCTTGCAACTCATCAACAAGTCCTTGGAAACTTCCACTCTACCCCAGAGTTGGAAGAGGGCTACCATAGTTCCCGTCCCAAAACCAAAGGAGCCGGGGAAGTACCGCCCCATCTCTCTGCTCAGCTGCCTGGCCAAGACGGCTGAGAGGATGGTACTAAACCGGCTTCAATGGAAAACGGGACCCCCGCACGAACACCTCCATGGGTTCACAAGGAGCATGGGCACAGCACACAGCATAGCCACGCTCTTAAGCACAATCAGCAAGGGCCCAGCTGTGGTGGTATTCCTTGACCTGGAGAAGGCTTTTGAACTGGCAAGTCCGCTTGCCATTCAGGAAAGCCTGATCCAGAAGGGAATCAGAGGAAAGCTCTTGGCTTGGATAGGTGACTACTTCAGGAACAGGACTGCCAATGTCAAATTCCAGGGTCACCTATCACAGCACATGCCGCTCGAAAATGGAACGCCACAGGGTGGGGTTCTCAGTCCAGCCCTATTCAACACTTTAATGTCCTGCATCCTCAACATAAACCTCCCAGTGGGGTGCCAGATCATCTCGTATGCAGACGATCTCGCTATCACCTCCACTGGACCACACAGCCAGAATAAAGCCCAGCGTTGTCTGGACCTCGTGTCAGAGGAGTGTTGTAGGAAAGGACTAAAGATCTCTGCAGCCAAATCCAAAGCCATGGCTCTGAGACAGAGAGTTCGAGGCACAAGACTGAAAATCCAGGGAGTGGAATTAGAATGGGTCAAGGACTACCTATACCTTGGGGTAAGGATAGACCGGACCCTCTCTTTCCATAAGGAGGTCCAGTACCTGGTTGACCGAACCAAAGCAAGACTGTCCGTCATGAGAGCAAGGACTGGGAGACGCATAGGGGCCAGACACAGAGTACTAAGATCATTCTATGTACATGCTGTCCGGCCCATTGTGGACTATGCCTCGGTCGCTCTAATTGCTGCAAAGAAAAAGCACACAGACAAATTAGAAACAGTCCAAAATGAAGCTGCCAGGATCATTCTGGGTGCCCCGAGGTGGACGAAGGTCCTCAACCTCCTGATGGAGGCAAACCTTCTCCCCCTGGACTCACGAATCTATCTAACGGCAACACAATTCCTGTCAAAGGTCATCCAGGCTCCCAGGAACACAAGCCTAAGACAAAAATTAGTCAGATGCCTCGAACAAGACAACGAGCTCGTTGCAAACAACTCCTGGCTGTCTCATACAGCCAGGGTGTTGATACGCCATCAGCTCAAAGAACAGCTTCTTGCTAAGGGCATGGACTCCCCCCACCCCGACTTTGCCGAAGCCCCGCCGTGGGCACTGAGCCTGATAGAGTTCAACATAATGAGCCTGTCAATGAAAAAGAGCCTATACCCCATGCCTAGCCTAAAGGCAGAAGCCCACAGGGTCATTGCAGCCATCACTCCTCCGGGTAGTAGAACATACTACACGGATGGATCGGTCGATCCCTTGAGCCACACTGCAGGCGCCGGCTTTGCAGCTAGGGATGCCACGTGATCCATGAGGGTAACAGACAACGCCTCCTCGCTACAGGCAGAGGCAGTTGCAATCATGGGAGCCCTAGGCCACGCGTCCCTAAGGGAAGGACACGTGGTCATACACACAGACTCCAGGGCAGCCATTGACTGTCTTCAGCACAGC